>NW_015657967.1:16495-89388 GCF_001515625.1 Sinocyclocheilus rhinocerous | reverse complement strand
CACCGGTAAATAAAGCGAAATGTTATAATATACAAACAATAAACACAATACTTAGCCTATAGGCTATTTTGAACGGTTTCAGAGGAAAACAAGAATGAAAAATATAAGTTGCTAAACAAGCCAAAACGAATTAGACTGGCTAATTCAATGTGAAACTGAAAGCAAATGGCATTCTCGCGCAGCCTACCTCTCTCATTCGGCATTAATCCAATTAAATGTGTCCATATTTGCGATGTATTTGAATGCAAAACTATTATTTATTATGTAAACCAGGCTTACTTAACGCGCTTAAAAAACATCCTCTTCACATGAGCAAATGTGTGTTTGGCCCGAGCTCAGGCTGAACGGCACGGATTGTAACTACACAGTTCGCACTATTTAAATTAACCAGTATCTATATGTTTGGTTGACTGTATTCATTCATTTTATAGACTATGATTTAATAAAAACAGATTTTGTTATTTTTAGTTAAACTTGTTTTTGTTGCTTGTCTGCGCTCGTCCGCCACATTTTTTCTCTTGTTGGTAAATTCACCACTTAATTTTGAGTTAAAATGTTGTTGTAATTTGCATTACTGAGATTGTAACGAGTAATAATATTACCCAAATGTATTAGTAATGCGTTATGTTACTGTGTTACAGCAAAAAGTAATATACTACTGTAATATTATTACTTTTGTAATGTGTTACTCCCAACACTGTATTTAAACAAGGTGAAATCCAAACAAACGAAGAAAACTTGACTTGGCATGAACAGACTTGATTTGGCATGACATGAACAGACTTGGAATAAACAAGAACTCACCAACAGTGGTACAGGGACAATACTCGACGAGAGACAAAGGCAACATGAGGGCTACTTATACCAAACAATAAGGGTCACATGACACAAACCAACCAATGGGGAACAAGACACATGACTAAACCAACCAATGAGAACTTGACACATTGAACAAAGAAACCAATAGCAGGATCACATGAGGGCAAGGGAACCACATGACTAGACAGGAAATATGACTATGACAAAATAAGAGACATGAAAATGGTAGCACTTGATTTTACAGTCCTGTTACTCATGTACATACGATGTACTTATTATAGTAATTACAATTACTCTGTAATAACTCTGAACCTACCCCTAAACCCTACACCATGTAGTTATCTTATATTACCAGTACTTTCTTAGGTAGGTACACTATAATTAGCAGGATCACATGAGGGCAGGGGAACCACATGACTAGACAGGAAATATGACTATGACAAAATAAGAGACATGAAAACAATGAACATGAAACAAAACCCAAACCCCACGTTACAGTGTGATAGTAGTAGTGTTATTTTATATCAGACATTACAGCAGTAAGGCAACTTTGTCTTGCGATGATTGTAATAATACAGTAATCTATGGCATATTAAATTACCTCCATTATGGAAGCATTAAATGAGATCGCCGTATCTTGATTAATTTTTCAATCACTCTGGGAGCCATTGAATCCATGTGAAGCTGTTAATTATTCAAACAGGTTAACCCGGCCGAGCACTTTAATCAAAGCAGAACAGATTCATTTATGCCACTAAAACATATTTTATCAGCTACTCTTACTTTTTTTCATCCAAGAACAGCCTGTGTGATTATTAGCTCTCGCCATGACACGTCAAACTGTCTGCCATTTTTATTTTCACACTAAATTAGTCTCATTAATGATAATTACTGCAACTTGTTGACCGTTTATGCCTTTCATATAAGTGTGGGCATGATCTAATGTACGTCAGTCGCATTGAAAAAGCAGATGTGGCTAATGAGGTGACCTCACAAAAGGTTCTGTATAGTGGATAAAGCTTCTTTAGATTATTAAAATATTCTTCACACCAAGAAAGAAAAATTGGTTCTTTTCAGAAATTTTCACTGGTAGCTTCTTTGGGAACCCAACATGGTTATTCTATGGCACCAAAACTCCATTTTGAAACCTTTATTTTTAAGATTAGTGCTTCACTTTTACTGTGATTTGTGATGCTTACTAAGACAAACTTAATAATTTCAATTAGTTTTAATTTTACATTTAATAAACATTTCAGTAATGTTGTTGTAATTTTTATTAGAGTATTTTAAAGCTTTTTATAGTTCAACTAAATAATAAGAAATGTTGCCTTGTGTGTTTTCACCATTTTAATTAGTTTTTGTAAATGTCTATATAATTGTTTATTTTATTTTTTTCAGTTTTAGCGTTTTTGTACATGAAGTTAAATGTAATTGTAGTTAAAAAAAATTCAAGTTTGTTTATTGTTTTAGTTTTAATTAACTATAATAACCCTGGATAGCAGTTATAATATTTTTTTTTTCTTTATTCATCCTTGAATCTTTTTTTTATTATTTAAAATGATATATTTACACTATATACTATACATTTACTGTATGAAAACTATTCTTCTATGGAATCACAGCAGAAAACACCAGTGTTACTTTAGCATAATTGAGATCTTATTATAGTTTTTATTAATAATTAGAATTAGTTTTTTTAAAGGTTTTTTTTATGGTTTTAGTTTTAGTCTGTATCACTGTATAATTATCTTCCCAACACAGCTGGTTAAATATAGTTTCCAGCAGATGATTTTCTGCTGCGTAAACGATGATTTCCCAAACAGTTCAATAGTCCACCGTTCTGATACAGACCTGCACCAATAATTGATCTCTTTGTGTTTACCTCTGCATAGATCCTTCCCAGCATGCATTGATTCATTAGGTAAAACGTGACACCCATTGATTTTGCTCCAAAGTAGTGAAGTTGAAAATCTCCATCTACTGTTATTAGTAAATATAACGAAGTGAAGCTGCAATTGCCTTGTCAACGAGATTGAACTTCACGGCAAACCTAAAACACACACAAACAGACACACAAGACTTGAGAAACTTCTGGAAAGGACATAACTGGTGTCCTTGAAAACAGATTGGAGTGAGCCACAAAAGTTGATAGAATCAGTGCATTAGAAACATCGGCTGCTTAATCTGACACGGCGCAGCAGAAACAGCCGCGAGGTCTTTTGCAGCTGAGTTATAGGACAGTCAGACTTCAAATTGTTGTGTATTTTCCAGCCACCCGAGAGTTCCGTTTTTTTTCCACTTCTCAAATGAATCCTGGAGCCGAGCAATCTTTCTTATCACACTCAGGAGATTCTTCAGAGCTTCACTGATTCACATCTCCAGAGGTTCTGGTTTTACAGTATGAGACGTTTTCCTTTTTGATTAGAGTTTGAGCTGCTTGTTCCCAAGGGAGTATCACTCAGGTGAAGAACTTCCTGCTTTCTAAATACTGCATGCAAACTGTGAGAGTAAAGGACATGTTCATGGTTACAGGATCTGTATTTGTCTGTGATGAATTAGAATGCATAACAACAAATTAAAACATTTTAATATATTCATATATATATATATATTTTTTTTTTTCTAGATATCAGTAAGATGCAGCGAGACATTTGCTGAGGTCTAGCATCTGAAACTCCACAAAAATGTGTTAATATGAAATAAATTTCCTTATTTTCACGTGTTTTAGTCCTACCTGCATTTTGAAATACACACTGAATGGTGTTTAAGGGTTAAGGAAAAATATCAGTTTGAGTTTCATTTAATCTCATTGGTGTGTAAGAACCATCTGTGATATTAAAATACACATTTTTGCGTCCTTAGGGAAAATGTGCGTTTAAATTTTGGAAATGTGCAATATTAGATGAAAAACCTAAACTAAAAACTTGCACTGGCAATTATTTGAAATAAGTAATACAATTAATAAAACTAAAACAATAATAATAAAGTAAAATAAATATAAATTAAAGCTAAAAATAATAAAAATGACAAAAGCGCAGCAAAATCCCTAAAACATGAACTAAAATTAAAATGAAATCTAAAAAAAAAAAGTTAATTCAAAACTCTAATAGTATATAAACAAGACTAAAATAACTGTTGTGAATGTGATTTCATGTTGTCTGTAAGAGTTTGCTAATAATAAGAACTCTTACAGAGATCCATTCAGTAGTTCATGATAAAAGATCATTATTTTCATAATTAAAATCTTTCATGGAGACTTAAAAAAAAAAAAAAAAGATCTCACTTGTGCTTTATTTCATTGTCAACTTCAGTTCTGTTTTCAGTGCAGAAAACCTAAGGGAAAAAAAAAATATCTCACTTTGAGTTCCATGTAATTTTATTGATGTCTGGAGTTTTTAGAAATATTTCATTTGTCATTTTTGTGTCCTTTGGGAAAGTCTGCGATCTAATGTCATAAATCTTAATCAACTCACTTGCTGAATGTCAACGCTACTTCTGAGCAGTAAAATGGCTCATCTGTGTTTCCCACAGTGATATAAGCAGAGAATATCTCATTACAAAGCATCGGTTCAGCAGTCAGATGTTCAGTGTATAAGGTGGGATTTCATCTGAACTAATTTCAGCATGTACAGTGATTCATTTTCAGCATCAGTCAAGGGACAATGCTGTCGTCAGTCACCAGCAGATGAGGTTTGATCGCAGAGCTTTTCCTTCTACATATATAACAGATGTGATGTGTGCATGGGTGTTTTCTCAATGGACTTACTAGCACAAATGAGACGCTCTCATATATATGAAATCTTGTCCCTGTGTGGATTTGTGTTTTCCTTACATTATGTTCCTCAAGACACATTTCCCTCCAGCAAATATTGAGATAAATGATTGTGAAGAGAGTGATCTTGTCTATACTGTTTCTCCTCTGGTATCATTTTGAAAATAATATAAATATATACTTGCATGATGACTAATATTATTACACTGCTCTCTGGAATACTTAATAGAAATATTATGCACCTCTGAAAGACTTCAATGATGAAAGTAATGATCTTTAATTATTAACAATTAACTATGCTTTATTAACAAATCTTATAAACAACATGAAATCACATTCACAGCAGTGTTATTTTAGTGTTGTTTATGTGCTATTATAGTATTTATTAATATATTAAATTAGCTTTTATTTTTAAATGTTCAAGTTTCATTTAAATTCAAGTTCATTCAAATTCAAATTATTATTTGTTAAAATTTTCAATTACATTTTTAAATGAATTACAATTTTAAATTTTAAATTTAAATTTTATTGAAATTTTGTTTGCATATACAGTAAATGTGTCTTAGCAGTGTGTGGACACTACCACCCTATGATAAAAATCCATTCACTCCTTTTTTTTTTTTAATCCCCAAAAAACCTAAACAGTCTCAATTATCAAGCCGTTTTGATTGAGCAGTATCATTAAACACACCTGAACCAGCTAATTAAGGTATTACTAGGCATACTAGAAACTTCCAGGCAGGTGTGTTGAGGCAAGTTGGAGCTAAACTCTGCAGGACACCGGCCCTCCAGGACCGAGTTTGAAGACCCCTGGTCTAAGAAGTGGAAATGGCATGTCCTTTTATAGAGGATCCTGTAGATGAGGAGGATGCATTAAAGGGATAGTTCATCCAAAAATGAAAATTACCCCATGATTTACACCCTCAAGCCATCCTAGGTGTATATGACATTCTTCTTTCAGAAGATAGTACGTCATCCGCTGGACACCACTCTCTCGTGAAGGCATTCACTAAATTCCAGGGGTTTCATTACCATGACGTAAAATGGCCGTTTCTGGAGGCATTGGAAAAACGCCCCCTTTCCAAAAAAAAAATAAAAATTAAGAGGTCACCGATCATGCGCAGAATACAGTTTTTTTTGCGCGGGCATTTCCCATCCCAGGATCGGCTGGGTTGATTTTGAAAGCAAATAAACAACCAAAAAAAATTTAAAATGTGCAATAACGTCAATAGCCTAATTGCCTAAGTTGTAGTGTCCTTATGAAAATTAACCATGGATTTACAAAAAAGGGATTTTATAGTTAATCGATGGTAACCACAAAATAATAATGGTTTTAGTTTAACCATGTTATTTGTAGTAAAAATGTGGTTTTACAAATGGTAATCAATCTGCAAAAAAATAAAAAAATAAAAGCACTTTTACTGTAATAAACCATGGTTAATTTTAGTACTAACCCAATCATAGTTAATTAATATTTTTATGCATCTTTCCACAGTTATACTGAGTGAATACTGAGGTATCTGGAGTTATAACAGTATGAATGTAATCTGACATGAAACCCCAGTGATCAGGACAGGTATTTGAAGTTACTGTATATGAATATAAGAGGTATTTGCCACGAAACTCCTGCGATGAGGCAATGAATGCATTCACTCCGGGAGCAGGAGCATTGCGTGAGCAGCACTGAAGCGATCGTTTCAGCGCCGAGTCTATTTTTGCTTGCGGTGTGAAACGGGGGTAAGATTCTTCATTTTTCACAGACATCAGAGCCACTAAGGATTCATATGTTTTTCACATTTTAGTTTAAGTTTTAACAAGAACACAGATTTACAGCATGTTTAACGTCATAATGTGAAGTATTCAAGAGTGAGACAAATACTGAATATTGTGGCCTTGGTTAAATCAATAAAATTTGTCATTAATTGAAAATCAATTTCAGTTTTCAATTTTTATTTTCAATTAGTTTTTTTTGTTTTTTTACATTATTTAGCTTCAATTTATATTTACTTCAGTTATTTGCATTAGAACATATGAGGAAGTTGTTCCTTAACTTCTAGAGCTGCTTGCAACACCAAAGTTTGATTCACAGGGAACACACATGTTGTAAGTCACCTGCTGAAAAATAAAAAAGCATAAGGTACAAATTTGATGTTGTCTTTAAAGTGAAATAGCAGATTTCGAATCACTCTAACAATGCATATGTCTTTCCTAAAACAAAAGCACTGGAGAAAGCATTAGAACGATGGATGGTTTTACGAGGCATCATTCACATGCATCTCTCACATCAGCACTGCAACAATGAGAGTTTCCCTTTGTTTTTCCACCACAGATCTCTGAATTAACCTGTTTAGGGTCCCTCATCAACATTCACTCAGGTCGTTCTGCTTGTGTAACTGTGAATCAGCATCAAATCGCATATGTGAATCAGCAATTTGCTGCCTGGAATAAAATGTATGTATGTTGTCATGAACAAAACAGCAGAAAGAACATGCACGGTAATGATCGTAAGCGGATGTAAAACGCTTTCTTTGCGTCTCTTGGGCCATCGTCAGGACATGTTTATCCCTGGCTCCTCAGTCCGCTCAGCAGTGCACCCGTGACAGAATACCGGACCCAAAAAGTAAGCGGCACCCCCTCTCCCCGTTTCTGATTTCCGTTT
Organism: Sinocyclocheilus rhinocerous; assembly: GCF_001515625.1. Classification (NCBI taxonomy): domain Eukaryota; kingdom Metazoa; phylum Chordata; class Actinopteri; order Cypriniformes; family Cyprinidae; genus Sinocyclocheilus; species Sinocyclocheilus rhinocerous. The sequence goes on along the minus strand of NW_015657967.1, from coordinate 82,138 downwards.
TTTGAAAGATTTTGTTTTGCGGCTGGAAGGAGACAGTCATCTGGTGTCTGGAGAGTCTCCGATCCCGATCCAGAACCCCTCCACCTGCAGTTCCCGAGTCAAGAAAGCCGACCGTTCCCGAGTCAAGTCAGCCGGCAGTTAATGTGGCAAGCCGAAAGGACGTTAATGTGGCAAGCCCGAAGGACGTTAGTGTGGCAAGCCCTAAGGACGTTAGTGTGGCAAGCCCCAAGGACGTTAGTGTGGCAAGCCCCTGTTCCCTGTGTGAGCTCCAGCGTCCGGTATTGAATGTGAATGTTCATGTCATTATGTATAGCGTGAGTGTTCCATGTTCCGTTGTGTCAATTAAACCCAGTTGGATTGATGTACTCCTCGTCTCTCTCCATTCCTTGCTCCTCAGTCCGCTCAGCAGTGCACCAGTGACAACAGTTAATTGCCTCTGTTTTTTTCCCCTCTTTTTTTCAGATTTTCTTTCTTCATCTCCAGGCCGACTGCAGTGCTTGTGTTTTATTTATTCAGGTTCTCTGTTGTTTTTTTGGTTATATTGTTCATGGCTCGAGTCATAGCCAGGCATGAGGGCAGCGGGATGAATAAATGATTCATGGATAAATATAAACCTAACCAGTGAGCTATGAAGCAAAACCAGGTGGGAGAGATAGAATAACAGACTATATTATTAAAATATCCCCAAACTGATGGCCAAAACGAAATAATTATTTTCAAATTGCAATCAAGTACATTTAAATTGATTTTAAATATAAAGTGATGCAAAATTATTGGTGTAAAATTACAATTGAGTCTCCATTAATCTCACATGTGTCTCTTCTAGAGTTTCCGATGAGATCTCAACAATGTCTGGCATATTGCAAAGTTCAAGTTTTTCTAAATATGCAGAAGAAAGTTTTGATTTCTTATGGCTGAACTCCGGACAAATCCATTAATATTTCATACAGTTGTGACACACGAGGCGTCTTATGCAAATGTGTCAAGTGTTTGCACAATAAAGACGTAGGCAGCTAAAATAAGGAAAACAAAACAATTTTTCATTGCAGAGTTGAAAGTACAGTGGCACACGCAGCCGTGCGAGACGCCGAGTTCGGCGCTTTCAAATGACTTATTTTGACAACATCCAATTACAAATGATAGCAGCATATACTTCAGATGATTTAACTGCTGCATTTACACCTCAAAGCCCTGGAAAAAAGTTCAGAGGAGAAAAATCTGCAAATGAAAAACAAATAAAATGAGCCACACTTCCTTCACGCAACTGGAGAGCAGGGTTTGTTTTGTCTGAATAACCCAATATTGTACAGAAACTCAGTGGTTCCTAGATGAGAAAATATTCACATTAATGCACTGCTATATTGCATTTTAGAAAATGTTGCATATTATAATGCTCTTTGAAATATGCTAATTTCCCATTTCTCTGTGAGTTAAAAATACCTTTGCCAGGCTGTGATGATGGGCTCATGAAAGGGATTTAACCTGTGCAAGAAGAGCCAGTCTATGTTTTAGCAATCATCTCAAACGGCGCCTTTTATCTTGAAGGCAATTAAAGCATCACAGCTTTTGTTTCTCAAAGCAAAGTGCCATCTCATCTGTGACCACCAGAATTCATTGTTTAGTGGCCTGTAATAGTCTCTCTGCATTGTTATATACTGCAAATGGCACGTTTAAAGTTTTCAGGTCTTTACAGGAATTCAGAATAAAAGCACACTGATGACCAATAGCTAACCTCACAAATAATAATAATAGTCTTCTTTTTATGAAATATATTACACATGCAGGTTATGTTGTTTCAATGATTTTAGACTAGTTCAAAAATAGTTCATCCAAAAATGAAAATTGCTGACAATTTACACCCCTTCAGGCAATCCAAAATGTAAATGACTTTGTTTCTTCATTATTTTTGGAGAAATTTAGCATTACCTCATTTGCTCATCAGTGGATCCTCTGCAGTGAATGCGTGCCATCAGAATGAGAGTCCAAAGAGTTGATAAAAACATCACAATAATGCACACGACTCCAGCTAACAAGGATCATTCTCACAACTTTCACTAACGTTTTTTAAAAGTTATATGTTAGGACAAAATGTTCTTAAAAGTAATGTTAATACAACGTTCTTATAACTTTATAACTAAAACTGGGCTTTCTTTTCCTCGATGTTGAGAGAAAATATTCTGATATCATCATTATTGTAACCTTTAAATAATCATAAAAAGAAAACTGGACATTCCAATGTTTTAGAAACAGTTCAGTCTGAGTCAGGAGAGTAATATGCACAGATCAAGCACCATTTCAAGCCAAAACAGCCCAGAACAGTTCTAAACAAATATGTGGATTAGGTGGAAATAGGTGGATTTTGATGTGAGAGAACAACAGAGGATAGACTTCTTCACTGGGGGAAGTGTTATTTTGGATTATTAACTCATATTTTAGCCAAAAGCAATGGTTTGAATTTAAAACCATCTTGATGGATTTGTTTCTTTTTTACAAACACGCAGCTTTTGGCTTCACATGATGTTAATTGATGGACTGGAGTCATGTAGATTATTTGTGGATTATTGTGATGTTTTTATCAGCTGTTTAGACTCTCATTCTGATGGAACCCATTCACTGCAGATGATCCATTGGTGAGCAAGTGATGTAATGCTAAATTTCTCCAAATCTGATGAAGAAAAAACAAACTCATCTACATCTTGGATGGCCTGAGAGTGATGACATTTTCAGCAAATTTTCATTTTTGGATAAACTATTCCGTTAATGAACAGTCATGCCATTCTTGTTTATGATACATTTGCACACCATCAACAACAAAATGCATGCATTTAAATGCATTTAATAAAATGTTTTTGCACCTCTCCTTTGGTTGGAAAAACATCAGCTCCTTTCTAATTTCATTGGAGTCAAATGTAGGGCAATGTTCATTGTAAAGCTGTTTGGGACAGTATGTCCTGTGAAACACGCTTTACAAATAAAACTAAATTGAATTTTTTTTATATCAGTGTAACAGGTGCCGGGAACCTAACAGCCTGGTGAAGCAGGAGAGGAACAGAACATAAAGATGACCGTCACACAGCAGGACACTGAAATGACACTGTTATCAATGGGGCTTTTTCACAAAAATTGCCCACCACCATCTAACTGGGTCAAAGCACCTCAGCGAACGGCTCACCACTGACAGCGATTATTTCTTAGAGGCGAGAGAACCCTCAAGAGTGAAATCTTATGGGAATGATTGCATCTCTCATTTTAAGCAATTGTATATTGCAAGACAAACTGTAATGTGTAATATCCATGTGAAGTTCGATACAGTAGATCTGGCTAAATGCATCTGATGCAAACTGTACAGAAAAACAGCAACAGCTAACTTTTTTTGTCCATGAAGGGCTTCATTTAGTTCAAATGAGACAAAAAAGACAGTATGATGATTACTTGACAACTTTATGTAAAATATACTATTGGCAAAAATATGACAAAGAAAAAAACTAAACAAAATTAGCAGTTTTTAAAAGAAGAAAAAATGTAGAAAGAAATTATTCCATCACAGATTGTTGGGTATTGTTGTGCCTGAACTGAAAGATGAACTGCTTTACTACGAGTTAATTATTTCAAACACATCTGATATAGAGTTGCACATTATTGTCAACTCTTGTTATTTTTATTGATTAAAATTATTTAATCTACTAAACTTATATGCCATTTTAGTCAATGTAAAATATACATCAAAACTGAATATGAGACGAAGAAATATACTACATTTAAAGGAAATTTTCATCAAAAAATAAAAACAAATTCATAAATAGTTTAAAAAAATTATTAAAACTTATTTAAATATAAGTAAACAAATAAATATTAAGATTAAAATATAAAAAAGATAAATAGATACATAAAAAAGATTAAAAGAAATATGTAAATAATTTATACATCTAACAGTAAAGTAATGAGTAGCAAAAAAAGGCCCATTGTCTATTGAAGCATATGTATAAAGCACAACAATTAAGTCACGTTTAAAACAAGCAGCTTTCTGTTGGTCCATGCAACTAATTCACATGACCAGCTTGAACCAGTTGCGAAATCTGCATGAGGAAATATATTGTCCCTCAAGAGAGAAATGTGTGTGGATTCCTACTGAAATGACTAGATTTTGACCATGAAACTGTAAATGTGAGCTTACCTTAAAACAAAAACGAGCTGTAAAAATGAAAACTGGCTATTCAGAGATTTGTTGGAGGTGTTTAACAGCAAGCAAACTCAATATCCAATGAGTTAAAATCTCATGAGATAATGTTGGATACGAACTGCTGATACACTGAGCTTAAGATGCATTAAAAAAACTTTATTTTTAGAGCAAATCTGAGGAACAATGTGTTAGCTGTTCTAATTTGTTTCCAAAACCTTTAATATCCTATTAATGTTTCTCAATTTCTCACTTGGGACACAAAGCAAAGCCTTCGGACCTAAGCATTTTGTAATTAGATGCTATTTGAGCTCAATGGCGCAGTGATCTCCTCCACCATCAGAAGATCACATGTTCTTCCACCAGGATAATTATGTCAAGCGATGTCACCTTTGATTCATTTGTGGTCCAAGAGCGTGACTGAGTTTTCTCTTGAAGCCCATTACTAATGGCTAGTGGATGATGATATTGGTAATGGATCTGATGGTGCAAAGCTGCTAATTGTGCGTCTGATTTTCTTAAGTACTCAAATTATTGCAGAGATGTGTAATGTCAAACCGTCGACATCATGACCTTCCTGTGCTGACAGCGTCAGGTTTGCCTAACAAACTGTATTTATACATCTCAGGTTTGTGAGATGGAGAAACACAATATTGAAGCATTGATGTTATCAGAAGAGAACAGATTAATCACTGGGCAAACACTACAGACAGGGGTTTGCATTTACATTTACATTTAATCATTTAGCAAACACTTTTATCCAAAGAGACTTACAAATGAGTAGAACAATAGAAGCAATCAGACCAACAAGAGAGCAACAGTATACAAGGGACGTGACAAGTCTCAGGTGCTGACGAAAAAGTTGTGTCTTTAGACGTTTTTTGAAAATGGTTGAAAATGGAGTGATTTTGTGCCTCTTTGGGATGGCACCATGAGGCATTGTTCATTTGCATAACGTAAGCTTCTGGAGGATGCATAAGTCTGAAATAGTGAGTTTAGGTATATTGGAAAAGAGCCAGTAGTTGTCTTGCTTTTTGATGCAGGGGCGATTCTAGGATTTTCATTTTAGGGGGGCTCAGCCCCCAATGAGAGTATAATCATAAAAAATAAATAATATAATGTTTGACTAATAGGTTAGGGTGGTATACTAAACCTATTGCAGTATTCCACTGTATTGCATAAGTTAGATGGGTATAACATTTGAGTACTGAATAAGCCAAATACAAGTCTTCCTGATCACAAGCTCACACGCACACAAATTTTTCTGTTTGTATTTCTAGTACAAACCTCTTTCATTAGCTCAAGTATACAAACCTCTTTCTATGCTCAAGTACTGTCTGTCACTGCCTTCAATCATTGATTTCTGTGCATGACTGTATGGTAGTTAATGCCACATGCACTGTAATATGTTTTATATTGAATTTTCAATTTTCAAATGAAAATAGCAACATTTTATAAAGTATGCATTCATATGTGTTAAGGGCTAACGTTCCATTTTTGCTGGAGGAAACAGCTGTGGTGTGATGAGGGGTGAACACAGCGAAAACTTTACAGTAGATGGGAAACCGATTGCTCCCCCATGACATTTTCTAAACTGTATTTATGACAAAGAACTGCACAGATGCAGATATTATAGCAATCTATCGATAAACACACCTTATCTTCTGTTTCTCGCTCTGCGCCGCCGCCGTCAGTGGATTGAAGAATGCGCTGAAAGACGGGGAGGAGCTGAAGCCTGCCGGTGTTTTCCTATGAAATTTAAAGGGGACTGAGCCGATCACAAATTTGTGTACAGTTTATGAAGATAATCGCAAAATTTTTAGGGGGGCTGAGTAGAAATTTTGGGGGGACTAAAGCATGATTTGATGCGAGTGGCTATTGGCAGCCAGTGCAAACTGATGAAGAAGACGGGGAGGAGCTGAAGCCTGCCGGTGTTTTCCTATGAAATTTAAAGGGGACTGAGCCGATCACAAATTTGTGTACAGTTTATGAAGATAATCGCAAAATTTTTAGGGGGGCTGAGTAGAAATTTTGGGGGGACTAAAGCATGATTTGATGCGAGTGGCTATTGGCAGCCAGTGCAAACTGATGAAGAGAGGTGTGACATGGGCTTTCTTTGACTCGTTGAAGACCACTCTCGCTGCTGCATTCTGGATCAGTTGCAGAGGCTTGATAGTACATGCCAGAAGGCCCGCCAAGAGAGCATTACAATAGTCCAGTCTGGAGATAACAAGAGCTTGGACAAGGAGTTATGTGGCCTGCTCTGATAGTAAGGGTCTAATCTTCATAATGTTGTATAAGGCAAATCTGCAGGACCGGGCCATTGTAGCAATATGGTCTGTGAAGCTTGACTGATCATCAATCACAACACAAGGTTCCTGGTTGTCCTGGAATAAGTTATGGTTGACAAACCTATCTGTATAGAGCAGTTGTGATGAAGTACTGGGTTGGCTGAGACCCCAAACTGTTCTGTCTTAGCAAGGTTGAATTGAAGGTGATGGTCCTTCATCCAGCCAGAAATGTCTGTGAGACAGGCTGCAATGTGAACAGCTACAATGTGGATCATCAGGTTGGAATGAGAATTAGAGTTGAGTGTCATCAGCATAGCAGTGATAGGAAAAGCCATGTTTCTGAATGACAGATCCTAATGATGACATGTAGATGGAGAGGAGAAGTGGTCCAAGCACTGAGCCCCAAGGAACCCCAGTAGCAAGAAGTTGTGACAGAGCCGTAACCCCTCCAAGACACCCTGAAGGACCTAGCTGAGAGGTAAGACTTGAACCACTGAAGTGCGTTTCCTGAGATGCCCATCTTAATGAGGGTGGGCAGAAGGATCTGGTAGTTAACTGTGTCAAAAGCAGCAGACAGATCCAGCAAGATGAGTAATGAGGATTTGGAAGCTGCTCTTGCCAGTCTCAGGGCTTCAGTAACCAAGAGCAGGGCAGTCTCAGTTGAGTGGCTGCTTTTGAAGCCAGATTGGTTGTTGTCCAGGAGGTTGATCTGTGCGAGAAAAATAGAGAGTTGGTTGAACACAACTCACTCAAGTGTCTTTGCAATGAATGGAAGAAGGGATACCGGTCTGTAGTTTTCTAGAAGTGCTGGAGTTAGAGAGGGTTTCTTAAGCAGTGCGGTTATTCAAGCCTGCTTAAATGCTGTGGGAAATGTACCAGTGTGAAGAGAGGTGTTGATAATGTGAGTGAGTGCACGTATAACTGAGTGCAGGTATCATTTTTGATTTGTGCCACTTCCTCTCTGCAGCCCTGAGCCTAGAGCGATGTGTAGCAAATTAGCTCAAAGGGGAAATATTTATGATTAATTACAACTAGTTACAACGGATAATTAATTATAAATATTTAGAGTAGATCTCAGAATTAACTGTAGCAGAATCAATATCACAATTATTTAATCTGTTCGTCCACCGAGCAGACAGTATAATCATTTATCAATTCTAGGAAATATTATGTTCCTGGCCAAGAAAGAACAGCTTTCCTACTTTATACAGTACTAGCAGTAACTTAGCATGTAGCAAGATTCCGCAGGGACTCCAAACTGTGAGCAGTACACAGAGACAATTGATTGTGAATATAAGGGATTTAATAAATGAAACTACAGCTAACATACAACTAAACTAAGCAAAACACATACACACAGAATGAACGAAAGTAAGGAAAGAGAGAGAGAAGAAGAAAAGAATGGCAGTATTTAACATCAATTAACCACAACCTAATGAGAATCATCAGAGAATCAAGAATCACCTTGATGGAGGAGCCCAAACTTAGAAACACATCTAAATAGTTCGAAAACGGTAACTTTCATTGGCTTGTTGCTGAGTCTGGATGCGGTAGACAATGGAGATCCTTGATGAGTTCGTTAGGAATGAGCTGGAGGCTTTCATCGGGTTCTTCTGAAGATTAGAGAGTCCACAGCAAATCGACAAAGTTTCTTGAAGACAAAACAGACTCAAGAGGTGTGAGTCTTGGAAAGTGGCTGTCTCAAAAGGTTTGAGCAATGATTGGTTTGGGTTAGGGACTTTTAAGGGTCTACCAGTCACACCCATCTTTGGCAGACTGACCAATGTAGAGGTGTGAATTTTGAGCGGGAAGAGGTTCCTTTTTGTCACGTGACAGCTTATTTGCATGGTTTATGGTGGTCTGGAGGATTTAAATGCTGTGGGAAATGTACCAGTGTGAAGAGAGGTGTTTATAATGTGAGTGAGTGCAGGTATAACTGAAGAAGAAATTACCTGAAGGAGGTGAGTGGGGATAGGATCAAGCAGACAGGAAGTAGGAAGACTGGAAAGGATAAGTTTGGAAACGCCTGCCTCCGAGAGTGGAGAGAAGGAGGAGAGAGAGTGTGTGTATTTGCTGTTATGGTGGTCTGAAGGATTTTTCCAATATTAAGTCAAAGTATGGTAAAAAAAAAAAAAAGAGTATGGTGCAAGTTATGGTGACATAATATACACCATTAATCTGGGAATCAGAAGACATTTTGAGACCTGGCATGCCAGGGATTGGGAAACATTAAGGCAGTGATACATTCATACATCTAGATCCAAGTATTTGGAGCTTTAATACGTTACTACAGAGTTATAACTAAGCTACTCTAACCTAGGAACATGCATACAACACAGGAATACACTACACTTTGGGACAGTTTGATTGTGGATCGATAGAGCCAATGTCCTTTCCTATGTGTATTGTGGACTCTAGACGTCTGTGCTACATGAGTGGTGGTCAAATGGTTATGGGGGAATCGTTCCTTCCTCCCGCCCTGGGAATCTCTTTCAAGCTTGAAGAGAAGGCTGACAACTGTCCTGGCTACCATTGGTGAAGATGGCAGAGGTGATAACGCTCTTTGAACTAGAGGTGGACATTAGACATTCATCTGTAATTTAGTTATAACAAGGGAGGGAAAGTTTACGATGCCTAAAACCTGATTGAGCATTTTGATTGCATCCAAACGTTACAGATAAACAATCCGGACAGCACATATACGTCTGGCCGACGTCGGCCTCCTTAACTATAACATCTAAGAAGTATCGGCCAGGCATAGGCGGATATCTTCAGTTTGTGCTCTATTTTCCCAGCTCATCAAAAGTGTCCGTTTTGTTGGCTCTGAGTCGGCCCACTGCCAGAGGCTGATGCCGCACTTATCTGTTTGCTCGTACCCAGTTATTCAGCTCTTTGCAACCCGCCAGAGAGAAGGTGACATCTGTGGTTTTCAGGTAAGTATTCGCTTGAGGTAAATTAGAAAAAAAAAATCTTATTTTATTAATTATGTGACACTTAAAAGTTACTAGTAAGGCACTCTATGGCAAGCACTGCATATACCACTCTACAGCATACGATGCAGGTATCAAAAGACTGAAGGCCTTGATCTGGCTAAAGGAAACAGTTAAAACAAGAAAAGTTATTGAGGTGAAGTCATGGGTGTCAGAACCATTGTATGTGGGTGGGACAAGACCCACCCACTTTTTAAGACAAATGATATTGGACCCACTCACTTTTACCTTTTTTAATTCAGCACATATGCCTGTTCACTTTACAGAGCATTGTCAGTCAAATCCATTCCACTTGAGCAATGCCCTAATAAATTAAACTCCATTCTGCATTTTAGTTACAGCCCTGAATTCCACGCTGCTGCTTCCTTAAATCCATTCCACTTGGTTCATTCAGAGTCCATATAAATTAAACTCCATTCTGTGTTTTCACTACTCGTGCCTGCTGTACTCCCGCAAGGTAAGGTAAACTGCAAGGTAAACAAAGCATCTTAGCATATCTGCTGCTCAGCTGCGTTTGGATGTGTGCTCACATACTGTCACTAAAGAAGTTGCTATTTAAGTGAATGTTCATCATTTGTTCGCCTGTTGCTTTTAACGCCATCGTATAGTCTCTGTTGCAGCACTTAATTACAGTTACACTTACACTATGTTGGACCCACCCACATTTTTATTGCTTCCGACGCCCATGGGTGAAGTCATAACTGCTTTTTCACCATATTTTTCACTCTGCTACAGGCTGCCAGAAATAATCCGTCTCCACTGTCTCTACTCTGGGCTACGTTGTTGCTGTTCCTTTTTTGAACTACAAAATGAGTTCTAAATTCATAATTTAATAATTTAATGAGATTTTAAATTAATAATGTAATGTCTTAATTCTAGATGTTTATTTATGTAAAATGCTGCTTGACTATGACTTGTTTTAATGCGTGAGCATTGAACATTCAAGTCATTCTACACTGGAGCAGGGATCAGAGTTGCCATAAAAATGGGGTGGCAACACAACAACTAACAAGAACAGCAAAACTCCATCTCTCGCTGCTGTTTTCACTGCTGTCAGGTAAGTTTAGTGCCTAAAATCACACAAATATTACATACAACTGTTCCTGACACTTTTTTTTACTTGTAATTAACATATTTCTGTTGAATATTTAGTTTGTATAAATGGTTTAGTGCCTTCGGAAAAAGTCAGTTATCACCTCAACTGTTTTCAGACAAGGTAGGCTAACTCTATAGATTGAGCTCTTGTTTATGAAACTTTGGGCTTTTCATCAAATCTTTATGTGTATAAGAGCTTTTGATAGATCAGTAAACGTTTTGCCTGCAATTTGTCAATAGGTTATTGGAAGTAGTAATTTATTTAACTTAAATACACACACACACACACACACACACACACACACATATATATATGAAGAGTTTGGTTCCAAATCCAAAATCAATATTGTATCTGGTCAGTATTGAAAAGTCCATTTTTAATTTTACGCAAAATGCGATATCCGCTGAATTATTCTGTCATGTTTTCTCCATTTTCCTCATCTATTTTGTACTTTGTGATCAACAAACAAACTTAGGACTGCACGATAAATCGCATGTGATCACTGACAAGCTACGCAATATCGCATTCATAATCGCTGATGAATCACATTCGATTATGAATGCGATATTGCGTAGCTTGTCAGCGAACTACGGCTCTGTGTATTAAATGCCGCTCCATCTGAAAGCACGTGATGGAGATTTACTACTAATCACAGAACCGGCTTTACTGACGAGATGCACATGACAATCGCATGTGGTTTATCGTGCAGCCCTAGTTTATATTATATGTATTATAATATATGTGTCACGGTCACGCCAGGCTCTTCCACCACTCAACACACTCAATCACCTGAGTACTAACTGTTGTGTCCTCGGTACTCAGTAACTGCACAAGTAAATCCTCTTAACCGTTTATTCAACAGATGCTACCTTTTTACAGAACTGTCTGCTTCTTCTTAGGGAATACTAAGTAAAAGCTCTACACGTAACAATATACTGCCACCTTGTGGTTAAACTACAAAACACCACATTTCCCCTCTCACTTGAAAGGGTTCTTCTTATCACAGGTTATTTAGAACATTATTATTATTATTATTTTTCCTTCTGTTTAAAGGTTATGACAATTTACAACCTCATTAAGAACTTAAGTACCAAAATAGTAAATACCCATTACTGTGTCCTGTTACCTACATTAACCCTACAACAGACATTTAACACTGTAATGAAATTATCTTACTTCCGATGCACATTTTAAACACTTCAGGCAATTATAACGGTTCACATAACTTACAGTGTAACACATTCATTTGGCAGGTCAGGCAGGAAGAAACTGCGGATTGCACTTGATCATCCATCTGAGGCCACCAGAATAAGTCACGCAGCCTCCGTTTAGTTTGAACTATTCCTTGGTGTGTCTCATGTGCCAGGTTAACTAGCTGACTGCGTAACGCAGAAGGAACAATAGCACGATGTTCACCTCTCATCACCAGCGCACCATCAACACACAGTTCATCACGGATGCGAAAGAAATGCACTAGAACAGGATCCAGCTCACGGCCATTTTTCGGCCAGCCCTGACCGATTTGTGAATAGCACAGTTAAGACTTCCAGATCGGTACACTACATCATACGTGTAGCAAAGCAAGCATGCTGACCACCGGGCAACACGCATACCAGCCCTGCCAATTCCCTTAGTTGCCAGTAGTGTAGTGAGTGCACTATAATCAGTTCTGAGTGTAAAGTGTTGACCCCATAAATACGGCCGCCACTTCTCTACGGCCCAGACACAAGCCAACACTTCCTTCTCGACCGTAGAGTATTTCCTTTCAGCCGCTGTAAGGGTTCTAGAAGCGAATGCTACAGTTCTCTCAACCTTGTCAGGTTGCATTTGGCGTCGCATCATGAATATCCTGAGTAGTGCCATATACGATAATATCATCTAGGTAATTCCTGACTCCATGTATGCCTTTAAGAACAGTTTCCATCATTTTTTGAAACGCAGCCGGCGCAGAGGCAAAGCCGTACGGAACCCGGCAATATCTGAAGAGGCCATTGTGCGTGATAAAAGCTGTGATGTCTCGGCACTCCTCGTGTAAAGTAAGCTGATGGTAAGCAGCCGCTAAATCAATTGTAGTGAACACGGAGGCACCTCTAAGATCACTCAAAAGTTCCTCCATGTGTGGCAGAGGATGGCTGTCAACAATTAGTGCCTTATTTGGCTCACGCAGGATGGCTGTCAACAATTAGTCCCTTATTTGGCTCACGCAGATCAACACAGAGACGAATTTTACCTCCTTTCTTTGCGGTCACGACAATAGACGAAATCCAAGGAGAAGAATCGATTTTCTCGATTATGCCCTTTTTCAATAGGGAGTCCAGTTCTGCAGAAAAAGCTTGTCGGACAGCGAACGTCAGTCGGCGTAACTTTTGGCGTACGGGGGTAGCATCAGATTTGACTGTAAGCGGTTATCAGTTTCATAAATAAAGTCAAAATGACTAAAAAAAAGGCGATTTATGGAAGGTAGGTAGCCTATTAGAAACACTAAATGCCATGTTCCAGTAATTGGCGTGGAGAGACCGCATAAAGAGGCCCGGGAATGAGCTGTGTGAGAGAGAGAGACCGACTGCTGACTGGGGAGAGACTGTGCCTGCTCTGGAGAGCCCTGTGATTGTGCATGTGCAATTGTGCTATATTGGGCGCTGGCAGCGCAACGTTCTGTTTACTTTGTTTGAAGCTGAATAAAAACCTCAACAGCAGTCAAGCCGACCCCGTCCTCTTCCTTCTCAAGTCATTGACTATGAACTTTGTTACAGTATTATAATATTACATCACCCAAATATTTAGGCTACTACCTTCTAAATTCCGTTGTCAGTGCAGGCTTTTTTTTTTTTTAGCTTAGGCTACTGGATTAGTGTAGCCTGCATTAAAAAGTCTTAAAACAACAGAACAAAAATATAGTTGATGACTAGACATAATCATTTCATGACTTTAGACACTTCTTTGTGAAGACAGTGGCATAATACAGTGAAATAATATGTTCTTTAGCCATTCAAAAACAGCTGTCATGTGCGTGGGTAAAATTTACCTGCTGGCGCATTTTAGGTATACAGCGACCTCTGGCGGTTCTAGTGTTAAGGACTCAATTGGAATGATCTCTTACCTGCTATATCCCGCTCCAAGATCATCACCCTTGTGTTCTCCAGTGTCTGCTGTCATTCCCTGAACTCCTTACCTGCCTACTTACCTGACACCAGCTCCTGGAAACCATCCTTATTCACCAGACAATGTGTGTGCTCTCTAACCTGGTAAAACAGACAAAGATCATCAGTACTGTTATCATTACTAGTAAAGACTATATCTTCATCATTGCCTTCCTGCCATTGTCCATTTCATATAACCGTCAACAAACACGTCTGTTTGGGTTCAACGCTATTTGTGACTCTGAGTCTGGTATCCCGTGACAGAAGAGCAGACCATACCATCATTAACCCGACAGGTGTTGATCCGTTCCAGGAGCTGGAGGATTCTCTTCACTGAGTCCTCAGTGCTCCGGCTAGCACAACAACAACACCAGCACCCATTTCCACACCTGTCCCTTCTTCGGACCGATCCACACTGCCAGTCCAATGGTCAACCCAGCGCCCTACTCTGGCTCGGCAGATGATTGCAACGGATTCCTCCTGCAGTTTTTGTTTACTCTCAAGATACAGCCGCACCATTTTTCAACTGAGAGGGTTAAAATATCCTTTATTCTATGTCTCCTCACAGGTGGAGCACTTCAATGGGCTGAATCCATATGGCAGCAAGATGGTACCGTTACTCACTTGTTGGATGCTTTTTATTGCTCACTTTTGAGAAGTTTTTGGAAGACCAGTAGGAGATTCTTTGATTGGTGAGCAATTATATCATCTTTCTATGAAGGCAAATGCTCCATACAAGATTATACCCTACGTTTCAGAACTCTAGCTGCTTTAAGTGGATAGGACGAGTGCACCCCGTTGACCACTTACCAGCAAGGTCTAGAACCCTCTCTGAGGCTGCATCTCTTTGCTTATGACAACACCATCTGGCTTGAGCGATTCATCCAACTCTCCATCAGAGTGGCAAATCAAGTCAGAGGATGTATGGAGGAACAGCCATGCTAAAACCTAGCTCCATCTCTCCGCCTGGCAGAATATACCAGCACTCCAGAACCAGACTTCGAACCCATGCAGATCGACACTATTTGTCTGTCCTTGGCTGAGGATCAACACCAGCTGACCCAAAGATTGTGTTTGTACTGTGGTCAGAATGTTCTACAAACATGTACCATCCGTCCTCCAAGACCCATGGTGAGTGTTGTTTCCTCTTCTTCAGTTAATACTCACCCACTCTCTACTATTGTGCAGCTCACTACTCTGCATCAATATGTTACAGCTCACGCCCTCCTCCACTCAGGGTCTGCGGGCAACTTCATCTCAGCAGCCCTATGCCATCAGTTAGATAGGTTAACTTCATCCCGTGCAAGGTCCAATCAATAACTGTGAGTCCCCTCAGTCGAGGGCATGTACGATACTGCTTGGGTCCCATCCAGCTTAAGGTCGGTCTATTACATATTGTAGATATCTGCCTGCTGGCTCTGGAGAATTCCACCACTGGGAACTAGGGTGCCCTTGGCCCGTTTCCCATGATCCTTCCATCTCGTGGACCAACAGAGAAGTCCTGAATTGGGGCAAGGAGTGCTTTCCCCAATGTTTTCTAATTCTAACCTCCCAAGATCTGTTCCTGCCGTTTCAGTGATTCCAGTGAATACTACCTCTATTGAAAGTCCTATTGAGAACCAATCTGTGGATATAGCAAAAGAGCATGCCCCTTTCAGTGACATTTTCTGCCCGAAACAAGGCTCCAAATTACCACCACATAAACTGTGGGACTATGCCATCGTCCTCCTACCTGATGAACCAGTGCCCAGAGGTAAAATATATCTTCTTTCCATCCCCAAATGTCTTCCGTATTCCAGGGTTACATGAATGAGGTGTTCCGGGAGTACCTCCATCGGTTCGTCCTGGTCTACATTGATGACATCCTTGTGTACTCCTGGAATAAGGTCGATCATCGCCAGTACGTCGCTGAGGTCCTGACAAGGCTCCGTGAACACCACCTGTACCACAAGGCAGAGAAGTGCATATTCTATCAACCATCTATTCAAGTCCTTGGTTACCAGATCGATCAACAAGTTATCAAGATGGACGAGGGGAAGGTAGAAGCCATTAAATTCTGGCCAAGACCATTCACCATCAAAGAACTCCAGCACTTCCTATGATTCTCCAATTTCTACCGAAGATACATCCATAATTACAGTTCCATCACAGCTCCACTCACCAACCTCCTTAACTCCTTCCCTGCCATTGACGAGTTATCTCGTCTTTTACAAGAAAACGCTTCCCCGCCAAAGACGAGTTTTTACGGCTCTCCATGTTTTCACTGTTATACACTTGGGGCGCTATTACACATCTTCTGAACGAGTACAAAACCGCCCGAACAAAAACACACGTGAACAGGACGGCGAAACGAGCGATATCTTATGTAAACAGATGCATATGAAAAATAATGTGATCATCAGCAATAGACAGCATATAAATGAAAACTGCATAATGTTACAGAGTAAAATGTTGATCCAGGAAGTGGTATATGTCTGTGTTGATGGAAGTGATTTACTGGATTTATGATTTGATAATCGTACTGAATATTATCCAGATGTAGTTTTTGATAAAAATGTGATTTTCTCACCTTTTTGCTCAAACTTATGCATTTTTTATAAAACCTACCTATATTCAAGTGTTGATAAAAAAAAATAATGCTTTAAGCTAGAATTAAACAGATTTTTTTTGTTTAAAATTAGAGGCTCTGATCTTTATTTTGGTGTATTGCATATTCAAATATTCATACAGCAATATATACTGGAGGACATCAAATTTTAGTGAAAATCATCTAAATCGCTGGCGGTGGCTGGCAACTTTTTTCAAAAATGCTGGCAGGGAAAGAGTTAAGGGCCGCCCCAAGTCTCTGTCCCGGACTCCAGAAGCTACAACAGCTATGAAGAACCCTCCAAGAGGCATTTACATCGGCACCTCTCCTGGTACATCCCAACCTTGACAAACCCTTTGTCATGTAAGTCAACACGTTAACTTCAGGAGTAGGGAAACCCTCCTCGACTCCATCCATGTGCCTCCTTCTCCCGAAAAAAATACAATGCTGGAGCAAAACTACGATATCGGCAACAGAGAACTTCTAGCCTGTCACCACCTCCTCTAAACCATCCTCATTAACCACTCAATCTGTGTGTGCCCTCCAACCTGGTAAAACAGACAAAGATGATAAGTACTGTTATTATTACTAGTAAAGACTATATCTTCATCATTTCTTACCTGCCATTGTCCATTTAATATGATTGTCAAACACAATTGTTTGAGTTCATCGCTATCTGTGTCTCTGAGTCTGGTATCCCATGACAATAGGAATGTGTGCTGTGTATATTATGTATAAATACACACACATGCATGTATATATTTAAAAAAATAAATAAAAAAGTAAATTATATATATACTTACAAATATTTTTTAAATGTGTGTGTGTGTGTTAATTTATACATAATAAATACACAAATCACACATATATTATGTAAACACAAACTTTTATTTTGTATATAATTACATTTAGTCATTTAGCAGACGCTTTTATCCAAAGCGACTTACAAATGAGGACAATAGTGTTACGGAGTAAACAGAGGAAGCGTGCGGATCCATTTGCAGAACTTTATTTATTAACATGGTCAGAAACAGGATACACAGCAAAACAGTAATAGAATAGGCAAGACGAAGAGTTATCCAAAGGCAAGCGTGGGTCTGCGATCAGTGAACAATATCCAGAGAGCTAGGCAAAAGGGGTAATCTAAAACACACAGGTGAGAATCAAAACCGGCAAGGCAAAACAAAACCAAGACTAGGACTAGAACTGGGCAAGGGAAGAGGCTCCGTAGAGTAGCTACGCTAGACAGCACAAAGCTAACACAGGGATAAACGCAAACAATACTCGGCCGGGAAGAGGTATGTGAGTCAGAGTAATATAGTGTGTGCGATTGGTTTCAGGTGAGCGTGTGATTAGTGAAATGGTAGATGGGAAATGTAGTCCAAGGTAACGTGAAACAGTATGTGTAGTGTGAGTGTCAATATAATGGAAGAGTGACCTCTGGTGGCAATCGAATGGAAGTCCACAGACCGGATTCGTGACAGAGCCCCCCCCCAACTATCCCAATATAATCAAGGAGGGCGGGGGAGCGGAGGCGGAACAGGGGGAGAAATGGAGGGCCAGGTCCATGTGGAAGTGTAAGACCTTGAGACTGAGGCAGGACCGGCAGAGCAGGGAACCAGGATGGAGCCAGCAGTACTAGTGGAGTTGAGGACCACCACAGCAGAGCAGACAGGTCTGAAGATCCCCACAGCGGAGCAGAAGCCCACCAGGGCAGAGCAGATGGAGCAGAAGACCACCAAGGCGGAGCAGACGGAGCAGAAGACCTCCACGACGGAGCAGACGGGACAAAAAGACCACCAGGGCGGAGCAGAATGGCAATGGCAATAGCAATTTTATTTATATAGCACTATTTACTACAACCAGAGTTGACCAATGTGCTTTACAACAGAGTAAGTAAAAACAGCAATAACACAATGAAAAATAAAAACAGTAAAACCAAGAACAAGGAGAGAAAAAGGAAAAGAAAAACATCATAACATGCAGCAAAAATATAGGACAAGGATAAAGAGTGCTTCAACCAGAGTTAACAGCCTTATCGAACAGATAGGTTTTTAATTTAGACTTAAAAATAGCCACAGATGAAGCCATTCTAATAAAAATGGGCAGATAATTCCAGAGTCTTGGTGCAATTGTAGCAAAAGCGCGATCACCCCTGCACTTCCGCCTCGTCTTGGGGATAAACAAGAGTCTCTGGTTAGAGGACCGGAGAGATCTGGTTACATTGTGCTCAATCAATAAATCAGAGATATATGATGGAGCCATACCATTTAGTGACATATAGACAATAAATAAAATGTTAAAATCTACTCTGTAACGCACAGGTAGCCAGTGTAAAGACTGTAAAACCAGAGTAATATGATCCCGTTTATGAATCCCGGTCAAAAGTCTAGCTGCCACATTCTGAACCAATTGTAATCTGGATAAAGCTGTTTGACTAATCCCAGCATAAAGTGAGTTACAGTAATCTAATCTAGAGGTAATAAAAGCATGAATCACTTTCTCAAAGTTTTTAAAAGGAAGAAAAGTCTTTGCTTTAGACAGGAGCCGCAACTGAAAAAAGGATGATTTGGCTACAGAATTTATCTGCCTATCAAACTTCAGATGTTCATCAAATACCACACCCAAATTTTTCACATATTGCTTAACACATGATGATAACCCACCAAGGTTTGGATTGGGAGCAGTCAAAGAATCTGAGGGTTTAAAAACAATCATTTCTATTTTTTCCTCATTGAAATTCAGAAAGTTTAGTGACAACCATGCCTTTACATCTGTCAAACAGGCCTGGAGAGCATCCAGTCCATCCGAATTCCGTTTTATAGGCAGATAAACTTGTGTATCGTCAGCATAACAATGGAATGACAGCCCATATTTTCTGAAAATGGAACCAAGTGGAAGCATATATAAAGAAAAAAGGATGGGAGCCAAAATGGATCCTTGGGGAAACCCACAGGTTAATACAGCATTACTAGAAATATGATCGCCTATCTTAACCCTTGTGTGACCTTTTGGACATTTTTGTCCTTTTCAGTTTTTTTTATATATATATTTTTTTTTTTGCATGTGTTATTGGCAACTGCATACATTTTGGCACAGGTGTGTATTGTTATTGGAATTTTACTATTTCACCCTCATTTCCTTAAATAAATATATGTTGCACTAGGTACACAAAATAGTTCCTCTCAGGACAAAAATGTCCCCATTGAAACTATTTTTACTATTTTTAATTACAGTGCCATTTAACTTTAAAATGATGCAATTTTTGTTAATAGGCTTTCATTCTGTTGGCAAGGCTTCAGAATTTAATTGTTTCACTATGTTTTACCAGATGGTGCCTTTTTTTTCAGGTTTGGCCTATAAAGCAAATACTGTTTTCTGCTTCTGCATATTATAGAGCCAATTGGATAAATAATGCAGCTAAAGTTGTGTGGGTGTGTTGGTATGGATGTCAGAGTGTGGTTTGTATGTGTGTCATAAAAAAATTGTGTGTGTGTGCTTGTAATATTTGAGAGAGAAAAATTCTACTGTACTGCAAATCACAAATCCAACCACTGTGTGCCCCAGCGGAGTTTTGCTGGCATCTAATGGGGAACATTTGGTACTGCGCCCAAACAAAATCTTACTGAAAGCTCATTTTGTGAGATATCAACCTCAAATTTGGAACACAACTTGTTTAGATTTATGGCTTTGATTTTCTAGCAGGTTTAGAGTTCAACATGTTTCATAAAATATATGTTTTATATAAAATATTGTTCATAACTAATTTTCATAAACAAACCTCTATAACTTTTTTTTTTATTATTTCACTTTTTAAACTTTTTTTACTTCAACAATAATCTGCCATGGGTCTTCTTTAAAATGAGACCAAAGTTAAGTCTGTGCTCCCAAGCTTCAAATTTGTATGACAGTTTTTTGACCTGGACATTTTTGTCCACTATGGACCTATGTGTAACTTTTTTTAATTGACGCACAACGGTTAACTGAAAAAGTTATATTGGCAAGATAAGATTTAAACCACTCCAATCCACTGCCTGTAATACCTGCACAGTGTTCCAATCAATCAATAATGACAGCATGATTAACAGTATCAAATGCGGCAGTAAGATCTAAAAGCACAAGAACAGCGTAGTTGCCTGAGTCACATGTTAAGAATATATAATTAAAAACCTTCAACAATGCAGTCTCAGTAGAGTGATATTTTCTGAAACCAGACTGAAAAACCTCAAAGATCACATTGTCAGCTAGAGAAGTTTGCAATTGTTCAAGAACAGTTTTCTCCAGAATTTTTGTAATGAACGACAAATTGGAAATGGAACAGGATTTATCCCCATTCTTAAATCATGTATCTTATTTACAAAAAAACCTGAGAAAATCATCACAGGATAGCAAAGACACTTCTGTAGAAGAGCAAATGGAAGGATTGATAGTGGCATTGATAATGTTAAAAATAGTTTTTGGCTTATGACAGTTCTTTATTTATAATTTCAGTGAAATACCTTGATTTCCCTGTTTTTACAGCTTTCTGATATTGAGATAATGAGTCTCTTAGCATTTGCAACGAGACCTGGAGTCTGTCCTTTTTCCATTTTCGCTCAAATCTTCTACAGATTTGCCTAAGAGAGCGAGTAGTATCATCTAACCATGGCTCAGATCTTGGTTTATGATGAAGTGTCTTTAGAGGTGCCTAAAGTCTAGGACGTGTGCACAGGTGGAATTGAACCTGAAAAGAAGCTCTTCAGCACTCAAATCACAGTTAAAATCATCCATTTGTAGAGACACTTCACTAAAAGAGAAGGAAAAGGCTTCTCTGGTTGTTGGGGTAATAAGCCGAGACCGGCGAGCAGAGGAAATCGGCTTAGATACATTACACAAAGATGGAAACGTAAACATAACAGTCTTATGATCAGAGAAACCATTTTCACACACCTCTAGGTCACACAGAGAGAAACCATATGTTAACACTAAATCAAGTGTATGACCATGCTGATGAGTGGGTACACTGACCTGAAGAGTTAAATTAAAAGCATTTAAAGGGTTAATAAATTCATTCGCTAAAAAAATCAGCTGCACAACAAACATGAACATTAAAATCTCCTAGAATTAGGAGTTGTTCATATTTCGGTATGAAATCCCCCAAAAAGTCTGAAAAGTCCATTAAAAAGTCCTTATTGTGTTTTGGGGGTCGATAGATCAGTGCAACCAAAAGAGGCTCATACAGTTCCAGTGCAAACAACTGCAGTTCAAAACTATTATATTCATTTGAAGCAACGGAATGACAGGAAAACATGTCTTTACATATGGAGGCCAAACCTCCACCTCGCCCCGTTGTACGTGGAGAGTTAAAAACAAACAGTTTGACGGAAGCAGTTCAGAAAAGGAGTTGAAATCCCCAGTAGTGAGCCAAGTTTCAGTCAGAAAGAGAGTGACGAGCGGAGAAAAAAATCATTGATGATAAAAGTCTTATTATCTGGCGTTGATCAAAGCCATCCTAAGCCATGGCGGGTATTCAGAAGAATCCATAGACTGTTTTGCCCAAGGTAGCGAACGAAGATGGCCCGTACACACTCATTGACTGCAAATTAAAAGGCAGACAGTTCGAAATCAGGCTCATTGACTGAAACTGGACGGACAGACAGTTCTTAACCAAAAGCATTGACTGAAATTGAATTAGCAGCTGACACAAAATCAGATAAGTTGACTGGCACCTCACTGGCAGACAGTTCAACATTAGACTTGACTGAATCTGGACGGACAGAAGGTTCAGAATCAGGTTCATTGAGGGAATCGGGACTGGCAGATAATTCAGAAACAGATTCATTGACTGAAGCAGGACTGACAGAAAGTTCATTTACGGCTTTAGTAGCTGCGACAGGCAGGATTGAGAGTTCCAGAATGGCCCTTGCAGCCGTAACAGAACAGTGAGGAAATTCACAGACAGCGTCCTTGGCTGTGACAGACAGGGCTGAGAGTTCATTGGCAGCCTCCTCGGCTGGATCGGGACAGGACAATAACTCATAGTGGGCCTCCATGACGGGTTTAGAACAAGAAGAGAGTTCCGAAAAGGCCCCCTCGGCTGGTTCAGAGCAGGAGAGAAGTTCATACGGAACCTCCGTAGCCGTGACATGACAAACAGGGAGTTTGAGTTACTGGACAGGCTGAGAGTTCACAGCCGGCCTTCATAACCGTTACAGGACTGGCAAAAGGATCACAGACGGCCTCCATGGCCGTGAAGGGACAGGCAGAGAGTTCATAGATGGCCTCCTTGGCCAGAACAGGACAGGACGAGAGTTAATAAGTGGATACCACTGACACCTCTGGAGGTTCTGCAGTGGATGCCGCCACCTCTGGAGGTTCTACAGCCGTACCATCAGGAAACAGGGAGAGTTCATTAGCATTCTCCTTAACAGGACAGGTACAGAGTTCATTGCTGGGCACCACCACCACGTAAGGAGATGGAGCAAGCACCACCGCATCAAGAGGTTCTGCAGCATACGCTGCCACCTCTGGAGAAACTTCAGCGGACGCCATCGGCTCTGGAAACACAACAGCATCGGCACTACCTCAGGAGGATCTGCAGCGTCAGCCGCCACCTCTGGAGAAATCATCTACAGTTTCAGTGGCGGTGTACGCAGCCCAAACACACCATAAAGCAATCCCCCACATGGGAAATGCTACAGACAGTGGAATCAGTTCAAGAACTGGAGGGCTCAACTGAGTAGGTTTGGGGATACCAGCTGCACGCAGACACCAGCGGTGCATCCCTCAAACTGGATACCAGACTGGGATACCGAAGGACTGACCCTGATGATTTGGGTGCAACAGACAGGACGTGACAAGACTCTGGACGAACAGCTGAGACGTGTCTTGATTCTGGAATATCAGTTGAAACGTGACGAGACTCTGGGAGATCAGCTGAGATGCGACGAGACTCTGGACGATCAGCTGAGACATGACGAGACTCTGGAAGATCAGCTGTGATGTGATGAGACTCTGAACGATCAGCTGAGATGTGACATGACTCTAGACGGTCAGCTGAGACGTGACGTGACTCTGGACGATCAGCTGTGACATGATGAGACTCTGGAAGATCAACTGTGACTTGACCGGACTCAGGAAGAACGTCTGTAACTTGACTTGACTCAAGAAGATCAGCGGTGACTTGATTTGACTCAGGAAGATCAGCGGTGATGTGACTTGGCTCATGAAGATCATCTGTGACGTGACTTGACTCATGAAGATCAGCGGTGACGTGACTTGGCTCATGAAGATCATCTGTGACGTGACTTGGCTCATGAAGATCATCTGTGACGTGACTTGGCTCATGAAGATCATCTGTGACGTGACTTGACTCACGAATATCATCTGTGACGTGACTTGACTCACGAAGATCATCTGTGACGTGACTTGACTCATGAAGATTAGCGGTGGCTTGACTTGACACAGAGGTGGCAGCAGTGACATGACGGGGTGTTGTTGTGGCTGCCATTTTGCGAAAGGCCTCCGCTGTCGCTGCCATTTTGTGAGCACGTTTTCGGTGCGGCCACCATTACACGAGCGGACTCCGTGTCATGTTAATCCGCGACACCCACCGTGAACAAAGAGCCCACAGACAATAAAGCATAATCCATCAACGGACCCTCGTGAATGAGCTTAGCTTCCAACGGTTGATTAATGCCTTCACAGAAAATGTCTATCAAAACACAGTCCGGTAAATCAGAGTAGTAAGCAATGTCCAGATACTCCTGAATATAGTCCTCGAGCGATATCGTGCCCTGCTCGAGGGCAAATAACAGTCTTGCAGTGTTCATACCTGGCCAATGTCCATTCGAAAAGCTGCTGGTTACGGAGTAAACAGAGGAACCGTGCGGATCCATTTGCAGAGCTTTATTCATAAACATGGTCAGAAACAGTCATGGGTCGATACACAGCAAAACAGTAATAGAATAGGCAAGACGAAAAGTAATCCAAAGGCAAGCGTGGGTCTGTGATCGGCGAACAATATCCAGAGAGCTAGGCAAAAGGGGTAATCCAAGTGAGAATCAAAACCAGAATTCAGGCAAGGCAAAACAAAACCAAGACTAGGACTAGAACTGGGCAAGGGAAAAGGCTCCGTAGAGTAGCTACGCTAGACAGCACAAAGCTAACACAGGGATAAATGCGAACAATACTCGGCTGGGAAGAGGAAGTGAGTCAGAGTAATATATGCTGTGTCTCAATGTGCCAACTTATACTACCTATTTTCTGCATAATGATGCATTTAAAAGTTAACGACCAAATGGATGTTTATAAAAGTTCACATTGCTGTTGCAGATTAAATATAACACGGGTAACACTAAATAAATATTTGTTACCAGGTTAAATGTTGATTATTAGTAACTCAAACCCCTTTTTGTAAACCTCTCTACCTAACCGTCGATCGCGCGCATCCGCTACGTTTGTAGTTTTTCTAATGCGTTTTATTTGTGTTTGTAGTTCTGAATCGAATCCTTTGCCAAAACGCAATGGATTGTGGGCAATATTAGCCATTAGAGTGTGCACGGATCCACACTTCAAAAATCGACCTTAAATATTAGACCATCCGGGGACATTTGGCATACTCTTTTCAACATACTATGCTTTGGGACACACTTATTCTAATCTCACATACTATTTAGGATGGATAGTATGAACTTTGAGACGCAGGGATAGTGTGTGCGATTGGTTTCAGGTCAGCGTGTAATTAGTGAAATGTTAGATGGGAAATGTAGTCCAAGATAACGTGAAACAGTCTGTGTAGTGTGAGTGTCAATATAATGGAAGGGTGACCTCTGGTGGCAATCGGATGGAAGTCCACAGACCGGATTCGTGACAAATAGAAGCAATCAAAACTAACAAAAGAGCAACAATATGTAAGTGCAAATGACAAGTCTAGGTTAGCCAAACGCAGTACACGTAGCGTTTTTTTTTTTAAGATGTATATATATATATATACACACACACACACACACAGAAAAACAAATAGATAGAATAGAAAAAAATTGAAAGCTAGTGTTATTTTTTTTATATAAAAAAAGATAAATAGATAAAGTAGAATTAAAATAGAATACAATGTGCTAGAATAAGAGGATCAAATAAAGATGGAACAGATGTGTTTTTAGTTGTTTCTTGAAGATGGCTAAGGACACAGCTGCTCTGATTGAGTTGGGCAGGTCATTCCACCAGGAGGGAACAGTTAATGAAAAAGTCCATGAAATTGATTTTGTGCCTCTTTGAGAGGGCGCAATAATGCTTCGTTCACTTGCAGAACGCAAGCTTCTAGAGGGCACATAACTCTGAAGTAAGGAATTTAGGTAAAGGGGTGGTGCAGAGCCAGTTGTGGTTTTGTAGGCAAACATTAATGCCTTGATTAAAAACCTGATTAATGGTTTGACAGCCTATATGGGTCAAAGACGTTAAGATGTCCGCATCAAAAGAAATTTACAAAAGTAATTATATGTCCATAGAAAGCACATTAAATTTCAGTAAAGTGTCTACTTTTAAGGTTTCAAATAAGTTTTTGGAGAATAAAATGTTAACATTTTGTTGAAATAATGTTACATTGTGTAACACAATATTTATGTAAAAATTCAAACAACATGCTTATTCTGACTTGTACATATTAAAATATATAAAAGAATAAGGGAGCATATTAAATTTTATTGTGTTTTAAATGAGTAAAAAATTCTTACTGACACATGGGCAAAACCTAGGATAGTGGCAAATTTTAAAAATGTTAAATTACAACTAATTAGTATTTGGGGTGAAAGTAATTAGTCTTTTAATATGTCACAAATTGATTTTTGTTGTAAATATGCCTGACAAGAATGTTACACTGAATGACATTTTAGTGGGTGTCTTCTGTAAATCAGGGAAAAATTTATGATATGTATTTGTTTGCTCGGAAAAACAAAAACAAAAACAAAATTGCAATTAAATTAAACAGAAAACGTTTTAAATTTTTTGGGGAAAACCAACAACAATTTAAAGCAGTATTACACTTATTGTTTTTATGCTTAAACCCTTTTTCATCTTTGACCCATATATATATATATATATATATATAGTTGTGCTCATAAGTTTGCATAC
The DNA here is from genome assembly GCF_001515625.1 of Sinocyclocheilus rhinocerous. Taxonomy (NCBI): domain Eukaryota; kingdom Metazoa; phylum Chordata; class Actinopteri; order Cypriniformes; family Cyprinidae; genus Sinocyclocheilus; species Sinocyclocheilus rhinocerous. The sequence goes on along the minus strand of NW_015657967.1, from coordinate 55,750 downwards.
CCCTTGCAGAATATGCAAATATGTTAACAATTTTAACAAAATAAGAGGGATAATGAACATTGCATTTTTTTTTTAATTTAGTACTGTCCTGAATAAGCTATTTCACATAACATACGTTTATATATATACTCCACAAGAAATAATAACTGAATGTATAAAAATGGCCCCATTCAAAAGTTTACATACCGTTGAATCTTAATCATTTCCTGGATGATTCACAACTGTGTTTCTGTTGTGTGATAGTTGTTCATGAGTCCTTTGTTGGTCCTGAGCAGTTAATCTGTCTGCTGTTCTTCAGAAAAATCCTTCAGCTCCTTCTGCCAACAGCTTCATGTATTTGACTAATAATACAGTAATACTGTAAAATTAATACAATTTACAATAACTGTTTTGTATTTTAATACAATTAGAGAAGTAATTTATTGCTGTGATCAATGCTGAATTTTCAGCATCATTACTCCATGTCTTCAGTGCTACATGATCATTCAGAAATCAGTCTAATATGCTGATTTGCTGCTCAAGAAACATTTCTGATTATTATATTTAACTGCTAACTACGTACTAAATTCAGCTCATGATTTATTTTATACTTTCTATCAAATACACATACAAACACAGCGAGTATTCAGCCCGTTTAAGAGATGTTGTGTGAATTTTCAAGAAGTCAAAGAGCGGAGGTACAGTATCATCACGCCCTCCGTCTGGATGGAGAGTGAACTGTACTGATACCCAGCAAATGCTCTGACCTTACCTGCAGTATGTTTCTAGTTTGGGCATTTCTTTAGGAATTGTTCTACCAATGTTCTTTGTGAGTTTTGAATTTTTATTTTTTATTTAGCTGTGTATAAGTCGCAGTAGGATGAGTTTAAAGGGAAAGAGAACAACACAAAACAGTTCAGTTATTATTTAGTATTTTATATGCTTGATGAAGGGGATCAACCCATCATGTGCCACCCAGTAATGTTTATAACAAAGCTGCAGATGTCAAAAGCTCAAATTAAGACTCTGCCAGATGACACAAAATGTCACTTTTTGCATTATCAAAATGACAAAAAGCTGTTTTTTGCATAATGCAGCAGAGTTTTTTTCATAGTAAAGCTGCTTTGAAATTATAAGTATTGTGAAAAGTGCTATACCTAATGACAATTAACCATGTTTTTATTATAGTAAAACTGTAGCAACCATGTAACCATACTTTTTTGGTTCAAACCATGGTTTTGATGCCATGGTTCTACTATAGTAATATTGTAGTAATACTAGAGTAAAACTGTGGTAACCATGACTATAGTAACCATAGTTTTTTAAATCAAGGTATATTTTGTAGTTACTATGGTTTTACTGCAACGGTCATAGTTAAACCATGGTTATTGTAGTAAAACTATGGTTGATTTTGTTTTTACTATGATTTTACTGCAAATGTTGTGGTAAAACCATAGTTAATTTAAACATTTATTATAAAGTAGTGGACTACTGTAAGTGGCGGCTGCCGCTGGTGGTCCACTAGAATAACCATGAACAAAACGCCGGTGAACCGCACCCACCGGAGAGCATTTGCAATCAGATGCCAACATCTCTGCGACATATTCCCAATTAGCAAACACTCTCTGAGCTACATCTTGCCGATGGAACTTTGTATATCAGGCCGACAAAATGGATTTTAACAGGGTGGTCAATAGTAATTGTGTGTGAATCAAATGAATCTGTTGCCAGAAAGAGATGGTAAAGGATCAAATTTCCATACATTTGAGATAAGTAGACCAGTACTTCCACCCCGCCCCGGGCAAGGGGTGTGGAAAAAAGTAAAATTAGTGGAGAGGGATGCAGGAGTGGCAGTGTCCTCAGGTTTGATCCAAGTCTCAGTTAGGGCCATGAGGTTGAGACTTAAATAAGTAGCAATAGATTAAATAAATTTGGCAGTTTCAGAGACCAACTGGAATAGAGAGTAAAGTATTAGTTATATAATAAGCAAAAATTGTCATAAACCTTCTTGACTTGCAGTTGTTTACTTTTGTGACTAGTGGAAATCTTGAGAGAAAATTGTTTAAAATAACTAACTAACTAACTAACAGAGCTGGGTACTCTCTGACATTGGTTAATGGTCACTTGACATGCACGTAAAACAAAAATTAAATATTTCATTCTTTTAATAAGTGTTTTATTTTGATTGATTGATTGATTGATTGATTTATGTTTTTTTTTAATTTAATTCATTATTAGCTTTTCATTAAACTCACAAACCCCCTGCAGTACCTTTACGAACCTCAGTTTGGGAAACCTTGATGTAATGTAATATTTCATGTTGTTAATTACAACAAATGGATTTCTTACTCTTTGTATTTTTATATCAATATGGTACAAGATTATCTTATTTAAATCAATGTGATAAACAAGTTAGGTCAAAAGTAATCTAAAAGTAATCCAAAACTAGTCTAATTATATTACCTAAAATGTTTAATGTAATGGATTACGTTACTAACTACAATTTTTGTCATGTAATTTGGAATCTGTAACGGATTACAATTTGTAAGTAATCTACCCACCTCTGCAAACTAACTAACTAACTAACTAACTAAATAAATCAATCAATAAAAATAAGATTAAATTAAATTAATTAATAAATAATTAAATATAAAATAAAAAGTAAATAATACATCTAACAGGTATATGTATGTGTGTGTGGGGGGGGGGTTGCCCCTTTGACCCTTTGCCCCAACAATTATTAAGATTAGTGATTTGATGACTTCTGTGACAGTGAGGCAGTTCTCGGTGCTGTCTTCATCACAAGTATTCAGATGGCTTTTGGGATCTATTCATCAGCAGCATTTGTGTGTCTGAATATCTGCCCGGTGAGTAAATGATGGAGCCAATCAGAGCTCAACGTCTGCTCACAGCACTGGAACAAAGTTTGTTTTTGAACTAACAGCAGGAGATCAAGTGATATAAAAAGGTCTGACAGTTTATCGGAAACATACATACATACATGAAGTACAACCACTAAACTACATAGCAACACCATAGCATCATGGTGGTTGGTGTTGCAAACGCACACATTATGTTTTATTTAGTAAATCTAATCTAGTGTAATCTAGTTTATGCATATAGCTATATGCATATGCATATCATGATTGTTGCAAAGAAATGGAAACCGTTTTTATGCTCAGTGCCTTTTATCTAGTGTCACTCCTGTAATATGTACAAGTCGGTGTTCACCTGATAGGCTCATCTCTCTCACTTGAAAAGTATCTTTGTGTCCGACCCGGAGCAGTTCATGTTGTCCTGACCCAGCACTCAAAGCGAGATGCCGTCTTTCATGTTCACATCATGCACCGTGGCCTTTGCTTGGGTAGAGGAGGAACAAAGGCGCTGTTATTGAGGACACTGCTAATACTTTCCTCTCGTCTATTGTTTCTTGCAAAGCTTTGCGCAGACGGGCCTCTAAAAATGTCATCTTCTGAAGATTGACGCGGATTGGAGCAGGTCACCATCACGACTGACTGAAATGACTAAAACATCAGTCTCAGAGATCTGAAGAGTTTTCAGCTGCTCTTCTCGGTGTATATTCTTCATTCTCAATATTCTTTAAGATATCAGTTGTACAATATTTCAGATATTGATTGTACAACCTATGTATTAGGTTCAAAGTGATAAGTGATTTAAAAGTGTTCGAAAACGTATTAAGTATGTTGCAATATGATTTGTGAGTGTATATAGTTGTGTTTAAATTTTTGAAAGATGATTTACATGTTGAAAATTTATATTTTTTTTAAATTTTGGCTTTGTTGTTACAAGGCCGTTTGTTTTTTTGCTTTTTTTTCTTGCTGAGAATTGTGATCCCGAATCCTATCCTTTCTAATTAAATATTAAATAAATAAAATAAATATTCTTATTCCGGTTTGGACAGGCGAGCCGTCCCATCATTTCATGCCTGGAAACAGAGCAAAAGAAAGTGAATTCTGCCGATTTGGTAGGACTGAACTATTATGGCTTTGCGGGTTTTTTTTTTTTTTTTGCTGCCTGGATTTTCCTGGATACAAATAAATAAATAAAATTCCTCATGGGCTGAACTATTTTGACTGAACATCACTATCCATTAATTTTTGGAATTCAGAATTAAGACTCTGAAAGATTTTGAAAATGGGACTTTGAACTTGCAAGTGAAGAACTGATATTGGAATTGAGAAATATATATGTAGAAAAGGGTCTTTAAAACTGTATTTAACTGTAATATATATATATATATATATATATATATAACTGTATTTTTTTTTTACTTTTTTCACAAAACACACTATTGTAACTACTTACACTTTTCTTTTTTTAATTTTACATTTTAAAGGAAGTGTGGAAAAGTACTTTTCTGTGGCACAAACGTTTTCCAAAGTTTGCATGCCTATAACTCAAGAAGTATTAAATATATTGCAATATCATTTTAGATTCTAGATCTTAATAAACTTTTCTTTTGGAATCTTCTTTTTTAAGGCCCTACATCATTCAGTCCCAGAGATATGGGGATCTCAATGAGGCTCCAAATTCAGATGGTTGAATAATACCCATTTTCAGTGGTTGAAAACCAAATGTTGGTCACTTTGTATAGAGCCGATACTTATTTTATTTAAAGAACAATGTCTGAAGAATAAATAATGTTGAAATTAGAATTGTATCTTGTTTCCCTCAATCAAATATGTCTATATGTATATCAAAACTATATACATATAGACATACCTGTCTGAGTGCTAAAAATGCACTGATATGGTCAAGTTTAGGCACATTACCTTGTTCTCTGTAGTCTATTCATAAGATTCTATATTTGAATTGGTTTTAGGGATATTTGGAATAAAGTATTTTGTTCATTTTAACGGCTTGTGAAGCTACCGAGAGCTCAAACATGCAGAATAGTTCATGTTATTTTTTTTATTGTTATATAATTTGAAGCATTGTCATAGATCAAGTAGTATCTACTGCTTAAGGGCATATTTGGCACATTTAACACTGGGTAATTCTAAACCCCAGGTAAATGGGATCCTAGGTAATCTTACGTTTCACACTGTTCATACTTTACCCAGAGTTAACAATTAATACTGGTCATTCATTATCTGATGTGTCACACTTTACATTCCTAAACCCTGGGTTTCTGTTATTATTTGCATATTTGACAGTGACAACAGTGATGACTAGATAAACACAAAACCATATTTGGTATTTGACCATTGAAAATGGATAGGATACAACAATTTGGACATGGAGCTGCACTGAGATCTTGATATCTCCAGTATTAAACCATACAGGGCCTTAAAAAATTTATAGTTTCAACATTGTTTGTTCTTCAGACATTCCTATGTTCCTAAGTATCATATTTTTTTGCAAAGTGACCCACATTTGGTTTTTGAGCACTGAAAATGTGTACAATGTAACGATTTACTCCTGGAGCCATATTAAAATTACGTTATCTCTGGAACCGAACCATATAGGGCCAAAAGGGAAGTATATGGAAGACCCAATATCTAAAAGGGCATTCATTAAAGGTGGGGTATGTATTTTTTCAAAAACACTTTAGAAAAGAGTCGAGCCGAGTACCAAAACAAACTTGTAGCCAATCAGCAGTAAAAGGTGTGTCTACTCATGATGTGGAGGAGAGAGTGCTCAGTGCACACGGACATTAGACGAGCCGAGTGACGACAGAAATATAGAGATGGCGGATAAGAGACAAAAGAAGAAAAAGTCTGCGGAACAAAAGAAGGCTTACGATAAGGCAAGAAGTAGGAGAACTCAAGGAGCGGAAGGCCTGCGATCGGATGTCGATGTTGCTTTGTTTCTTCTCGATAGGTGAGTAACACCGTGTCTACACCGGACGCAACAGTTGTTGTTGCTCCACACAGCAACAGCTAAAGTCTGTCTACATTGGACGCGACAAAGCGACAGTTGAAAACCATTTGAAATTTGTGTCAATACGTCATAAATAGAACGCAGCAGCAGGGTTGCGTACGTATGTGTAGGGCGGAGCTATCAAAATAGGGGCAAGACCCTTTCGGGGTAGGGGCGTGTTTGTTTTGGTGATTTGAAATATCAACATTGGCTACCAGAAATCACTTACCCCACCTTTAAGATATCTTTAGTACTTTTTTGACAGGTCTGCAAACTTTAGAGAAAAAACTTGAAAAGTGCTCTTTCCCCATTTTTGAATGGTCACCATTGGCACATAATGCAACAATGATTGCTCAAGTCAACAGATTTTACTAACAGACCTACCAATCTCTGTGTAAAAATAACATCATGATGCTGCCATCTTTTCTGAAGTAATTTTAACCCCCTGTAATTTGGCTCTGAATCTCAGGTGAAAATTGCCATTTTGACCCCCCTCTACAAAATAGTGGATTACTCAGTAAATATTCATCCATGACATTTAATATTTTGGCTGATAATTCTATCAAAAGAACTGTGTAAGTCTTTGAGAATTCAGTTACGGATCTTTCAAAGTCATTACTGTAACCTTGAGCTGCTGGAGTGTCATGTTCACTTACTGTCGCACTGATGGAAACAAATCTTCTGGAGAGGAAGAGAAAACCTTTGATGTTTTTTTGTGAACATCTGATACAAAGAATTCATTTTTTTTAAATTCCAATCTGAGAGCAGATTCATATATGCACAGAGAAACAGACGCACTAGCAGATAGAAGTTCATATGACCCTCTACACTTCAAAAATGGGTCACAGACAGTAGGGAAAAAACAATGCTAAATCATATATATTAAAATGCAACTTTATGGTGTAAATAATACCGTTTTATGCTTATCTCATGCTTTTATCTTATGTGAAACTATTTTATTAGGTAAAAAATTAAATACAACTCTAATTGTGCATATATTTTTGGCAGGAAACCAGCAAATTTAAAGAAATATTTAAAAACTCAAAAGTCAATTTTTCTGTTAAACCTATGTCATAATTATTATTTTATTTTATTTTTTTCATTTTTTGTTACTTTTTGTATAACAAACCACCACTTGATGTTAATGTCAAATCTGAAGCAGAAGCGTTTGAGATTCACTCTCTGTTGTGTTTTTAGTGCCCTCTATAGACAGTATGTGGAATCATGACACTGCTTGGCTATTTCAAGACTATTTTAGCTATTCTAATGTAATTTGCCTCATATTCACACATTTAACTCTTTAATAAAACAAATTCATTGTAATCATTTATGATAATATAATCAAATGTCAAGTTCAAAGAGATTTCTCTTTTGGTCTTCGCTGATTTTAGTGAAGATTTTGACCCGGTGAATAAAACAGGTGAAAAAAAATCTCTATTGACTCTGAGACCAGAATTTCATAGACTTGAATGTGGGCCAGTAAGTAACACTCTGACAACAACAAATCTATGAACAGAACACCTTGTTAGTAACACCCCGACAACTATCCGTATGCTTGACTGAGAAAATCTTTGAGAAAGTGTGGCACAGGCCTGCATATAGCCAAACCTGCTGCTCTCACCTCTGCCAACCTCTATTTGAAGTGAAAAAACTGCCCAAGCGTAAAAATATGAATCCATCTCCCACAGACAGACTAAATGTGATTCTGAAGAGTCTTCGGGACTGACTGAAGAAACTGCCACACACACACACACACACACACAAGTGTGAACTGTTTTAGTAGAATCCCGGGTCATGTTCCCTCATAAGGGTTATTTATATGTTTGTTTGCTTATATGTTTATTTTTGTAAAATGGTCTTTTGTGCTATCATCCACACATGCATGCGGTTGATAACATAAAGGCAATAAAGTAATAGCCTAGTTAGAAATTACTTGTTTACACAGGATATATAATGTAGCCTATTTTATATTATTTAGGCACTCACAGGCAGGGCCGTATTAACCATTGGGCTAGGCAGGGCTGAAGCCCCAGGGCCCGAGCAAGGAGGGGGCCCGTGATTGGCTGTGGAGTAGATTGACTGGAGCGCCGATCGCCATAGCCACCACGCCCCCCACTTATTAGTGCTGTTATTTAGTTTTTTTAGTTATTGAGTTTTTCCGTAAATTCCATGCATTACCTTTTGAGATTGATACATAGTCTGAACTTGGTTTATCCATAAAATGCATTTATTCTATATTTGACTTTTGAACGATATGTGCACGTATCTATCAGGTGATTGCTGCCCAGTAGCCTATGTCTGCATTCACCTCCACTCTTCACTTCGTTCAGGAGTAATCTAGAAATGGTCGCGCAAAGAACAATATTCCATAAGTAAAAATGACAGCAATTCTGAGAGGGGCTCAAAAAAATGAAAAACTTTAAATACAAACAACATAAAAAAACATGAGTTAGTCAGTAAAATCCCCCGCTATCAGGTTATTTTACTAAAGCTGATGATGGAGTGGAAGTTGTTGGAACAGCAAGTGAACCGGGCACATGGAGCAGATAAAAACAGTGTCATGGTCCACACAGATTTTAGGTTAGTGTGATTATTAACTGGATTTATATTGTTTTTGTGTTTGAACAAACTATATTCATTTAAGGGTTGGGAGATAATCAGGTAGAAATATATCAATCGTTGATTAAAGCGCGTCATGATGTAGGCTAAGCTTATCATTTAAGCGCGTTTTAAGCAGGTTTTAAAACAAAGGTTTTTATAGCTACTGTCAGAGGCGGACAGTAGTGAAGTATTTTTACTTTACTCAAGTAAATTTAAAAAGTATATGTAGTTTATCAGAGTGTTTTTTTGGGAAAACTTTACTTCACTACATTCCAAAGCATAATGTCATTATTTTTAATGTAGTACTTTCTTGTACTCAAGTAAATCTTTGAATTACTTTTACTTGAGTAAAAGTAAGAAAGTAATAGATTTCTAATGTTATTAAGTATTAAATGATATTTATTATGAAACGTAGTGCAGTAAAAAGTACAATATTATGCTTTGGAATGTTGTGAAGTAAAGTTTTCTAAAGAAAAACACTCTGATAAAGTACAGACACCTGAAAAGTACTTTTACAGCAGAGTAAAAATACTTCACTACTGTTCGCCTCTGGCTACTGTTCATGGACATTAAGCTGCGGGGCAGAATTAATTCTGGTAAATGTGTGCATTAAAACAGTTTCGGTTACACTTTATTTCGATAGTCCACTTTAGACATTCTATTAACTATACGTAACTTTGTAACTACATGTCAACTACATGTCAACTAATTCTCAGAGTAGACTGTTAGGGTAGGTTTAGGGTTAGTAGAATGTTGACAAAGAAAGTGTTAGAAGATATTAAGCAGACAGTCTACTAATACTCTACTAACTGCTAGTTGACATGTAGTTGCAAAGTTACATACTGTTAATAGAATGTCTAAAGTGGACTATCGAAATAAAGTGTTACCACGGTTTCTGCCAGATACGCACGGCGCACACCTGTTTGTATAGCGACTGACTAAACTTTCGCTCCTCATGCTTAAACATTCAAATACACATAGGTATAGTCATAGTGTCAAAATGCCCGTCTTTTAGACGTATCCTCATAAACACAGTTATTTGGGAAGTGGCACGAGGCGACAAATCTTCTACAGTAACTGATGCCTCCTTCTATTCCGAATCTTGGAAACATGCGTTGTATGCGTTGAAAGTGAAACCTAAAAAAACAGCGTGCATAAGAAAGTGATTGCACGCTTTCGCGAGTTTCAGCAAATGCACGCGATCACAGATTGCACGCTTCCCAGCCAAAACAACCCCCCACGTGAAACTGAAATAATAACCTATAAGATTCTGGCCATATTGCCCATCTAAGTCATTCATCCCACACTATCAGCAGGCTCGTCATGTAGACTACACTTCTTGTACTTCGTTTGGGCACCACAAGTTGTCACTGTGGCCTCAAAGCTTTCCCCTCGCCTACTCTGGCTCGATTGCTATTCCTGAGGTAAAACACGCCCTCCTTATTACCCTACGGACAAAGAAATCTTAAAATAAATAAATGTAGAAATAAATGTGGAAATAAATAAATGTGAAAATAAATAAATATATAAATAAATAAATAATAAATAAATAAATGTAGAAAAAATACATAAATAAGGATATAAAATACATATATAAAGAAATAAAATTATAAATAATTATTTATTTTTGCTTTTTTACTTTTCTCTGTATATTTATTTATATATTCATTTATTAATTTTTGCTTTTTTGCATTTCTTTGTACATTTATTTATTTATAATTATGGCAGGATTGGCATTCCATACGTGTGACGCCGAAGACTGGAGTAATGGCTGATGAAAATTCAGTTTTGCATCACAGAAATATAGTAAAATAGAAAACCATTATTTTTAATAGTAATAATATTTCACAATATTATTATTTTTTCTGTATTTTTGATCAAACAGGCTGAATCCAGGCTTGATGACCATAAGAGACTTCTTTCAAAAACATTTAAAATAATAATTTTTCCAATTTGTTGTATTGTATAAGTAAAACTATACAACATTTAAAATTAAATGTTGTATAAATAAAAAAGTTAGGAATCATATTTGTTTCAAGTGCTTTTTATTGGAGGTGGGGGGCCTCCAATATGAATTTTGCCTAGTGCCTCCTAATGTCTAGAACCAGCCCTGGAAGTGCAGGCCAGTTTCATCTGTAAATAGGTTATTGTAGTTTTGTCTTTGTTTACTTAGTTAAGTATTAAACTGCTAGCACCTGTTAGCAGTAGCAGCCCATTATCAAAACGCATGCTAAAGGATAGCATTATTACCTATTGTAATGTAACAGTAGTAATTTAGCAAATAAATATTCACAACATTTTATAATAGGTTTAGAGGGAGCTATAGGGCAGACAACAACACAACATTACTAAAATTAACGATGGTTAATTTTCATAAGGGAAGATTATGACTTATTATAATGCAATAACATGTTCAGTATTAGGATTTTACTATAAATATATTTGAATGATGTAATTGTTATTGTAATAATTTTGACATTTAGGCAATTTAGAAAATATCAGGAGAAAGAAAGATACTGAAACAGGGATGGTTCTAGTATTTTATCCTCAGGGGGGCTGAGCTCTCAGATACAAATTACCTAAAACAGTGCTTGTAAAAACTCTATTGCTCTATGAAGTATACACAAATACCTAATAAAGCTACAGAAGTTACTTAGTTAAGACAAGCGCAGTAAGTGATTCTCTATTTTTTCTTTTGTTGCACAGAAACTATCCATCCTAGCACGCGTACAGCATTGATATCTATTCCGTGCTGTCTTGCGCTTGAATGGCTAAATCACTTTAATATTTAAACTGACAAGACTTAAAACGAATTTAATATACATTTTCTTGAGGAAGCAGCACCGGCCCGATCATTCAGATAGCTGATTATAGTTTTAGGGGGGCTGAGACGACAGATAGGAGTACTTGCTACTTTTGGTTATTGGGGTGTTACCTCGCCCCCAGGGACGGACTGGCCATCTGGACTTTCTGGAGAAGGCCTGGCTGGTTCATCATCAAAGAAAAAGTGTCAGATTAAGGGTGTCATATGATGCAATTTCAATTTTTCCTTTCTCTTCGGAGTGTTACAAGCTCTTGGTGCATAAAGAAGATCTGTAAAGTTGCAAAGACTAAAGTCTCAAATCCAAAGAGATATTCTTTATAAAAGTAAAGAGTCAACCATGCCTACCAAAAATGGCTCGTTCTAACACGTTCCCACATCACGTTGTCTATGTCTAAAGCGGAGTCCAGCCCGGGTTCGTCACATGTGGTTGCCGCAAGCCGTTCTCAAGCCCGCCAGCCATTCCTCACTCTAGCCCGCCGGCCGCCGCTCACTCTAGCCCACCGACCTCCGCTCACTCTAGCCTGCCGGCCTCCACTCACTCAAGCCTGCCGTGTGTGACGCTGTGTGTTTCGTTGTGATAGCGAAACTACTTTGTTTGGCCTTCCAGACTGATGATTCAAACGCGAGTTTTGGGCAGTGTGGAGTAGCGCTTGTTGTTTGTCATTTCTACAATCACAAATGCAGACATGGTTTTATGTTTATGCGGCACAATGCACGCAACGCGTAAAAAGACAGTATAAGTCATTATAATCCATAATTATGTCCCCACTGGATGCAACAAATGCCTCATTTATAATGGGTTTTAATGTTTTTGTCTCGTCGCTCTGCAGCAGCTTATTCAGGAAACCATTGCAAAAGAGGTTACTGAAGCTGGGAGGTATTATGTGCAGATTGACACAACCCAAGACATTACATACCAAGAGCAGTGCTCTATCATTCTGCGGTACATCAAAGACACAGTCCAGGAAAGGTTATTTGCAGTGGTGAAGTGTGAAACATCCACTGGCCAATATTTTGTTCAGATGCTGACAGATGTGATGGAAAAATCCAATTTGGAAATCAGTAACTGCATCAGTAATGCAACCGATAGTGCATCATATATGCAAGGCCAATACAGAGGTATTTCCACCCTGCTGTCTTCCAAAGCACCAAATCAAGTGCATGTGTGGTGTTACACACATGTCCTAAACTTAGTTCTGGCTGACACAAAAGAAGTGGCCATTTTCAGTCGGTCCCTCTCCTCATTGGTTAATGATGTTGTCATCTTCTTTCGTGACTCATACCAAAGGATGAATGCAGAGCAGGGAAGCCAGGGTAGTCGGCACAAGCGCCTTTCTATTATTGGAGAAACATGGTGATGGGCCAAGGATCCTGCTGTCACGATTATGTGTATTGTCTTTGTTTTCTCCGGACTCCATTTTCCCATGATCCCTCACCCAGGAACCAATCACACATTCACACCTGTTTCCCATCAGTCACACTATAAAGGTTGCACTCATCCACACTCACATTGCTGATTATTGTATCGCCAGTATTGTCTTCGTGTTCTCTGTGTTCCTTGCCTTGCTTGTTTTTTGACCTTGAACTTTTTACCCTGTTTCTTTTTACCCTGTTGCTGCCTGCCCTGACCATTGCCTGATTATTGGATTACTCTTTTGTCTGTTTTGGATTATACCTGTTTACCTTGTTTTTGACCCTGCCTGCTCTGACCATTCTTTTAATAAAGCTGCATGTGGATCCTCAACTCCATTGTCACGCCTCCAATGTTACAGAATAATCAGCCACACCCAGATCCAGTGTTTTTTTTTTTGAGTGGTTTGAGGCCTGCCATGAATTCAGCAGCCCTGATAATTGGGCTCTGTCAAGGTGAGCGACCTATTGAGGACTGTGTTTCAGATTTTATTGAACTGGTCCTTTTAACTTAGTTTGACAAGATCTGTCTAATGATATTTTTCAGGGAGGGCTTTCTGAACCACGCATCTCACTAATGCTACTACATGACCCTAACTGGACATAAGAGCAGTATATTGAGCTGGCACTTCAATTAAGCGGCATGGCATTCACTGTTGGTGTCGCAAAGGAGGAATGCGACACTGCGTCTGTGCCTGTAATGGCAGGGACATCAGAGCCTCGTCACGTTGCAGCTGATCTTCCAGAGTCTATCCCCGTCATGGCTGCCATTCCAGAGTCTCGTCCCGTCATGGCCGCCATTCCAGAATCTCGTCTCATCATGGCTGCCATTCCAGAGTTTCGTCCCATCATGGCTGCCGTTCCAGAGTCTCGTCCTGTCATGGCCACCATTCCAGAGTCTCCTCATCTAGTGTGACAGACCCACTACTGGTTTCGGCCAGAATAGCGGGCATTCCAAGGGCCTCAGGACAGGTCATTTCAGAGACTATAATAGAATAATTCCCCTAGACTCAGTGCTCCCTGTAATGGGGGTCACTATCCTGCCCATTTACAAAGTGAGTTGAAGTGCCTTGCAGTCCAGTGGCCAAGACTTAAACAATCTGTACTTGAAGAGTACAAGGTCAGGACAGCAGAGGATAATTCTGGTGTTTGGGAGGAAGGAGAAATACAAAATAACGTGATGCTGTTTCACGCGCCTTGATCCATGTAGGCTTTTGAGAAAGTCAGCGCGCACCATTAGTCTATTTCAGAGTGACAGTATGATATTAATACACAGTGTTTTTGCTCAAAACCCACTCTACTGTGACCTAATGCAGATATTGTATATAATAAACTGACGCATTAATGTATTATGAGACAGAACGCAGATGTTTACAGTCACAGTAATGTGGGAATTATGATCACACAATATTGACTGATGGATCGGCAGAGAATCATTAAGAATCCAGAATTAAGAAAGAGATATGAAGTAAACATGTGAATACATAATGTGCGTACTTTTGTAGTAAAAGTTTGTTAATTGTGCAGCGAAGCACTGATCAAAAATAAATGGAAGCAAACGCGATTGAATATGTACAGGTTTGTGTCTCGTTATTCTATTCAAAATATCATTAACTCCCAATTGATTTTGCATTCCTGGCAGAAATAAGAACTATTAGTGTTATTGTAACCAAGTATTATCATAAATAGTGGTCAAATATCAACGCGATCTAATCTCAAGGTTAAATCAGAATTTTTGTGTAAAAATGTTTCTGTAACAGCTGCCAAAAATAATATTTATATTTATAGCGCCACTGTGATTTGTGATATATTTTCAAGGAAAAAAAAACTCACAACAACCTCCACCCCCCCACCCCCGATTTGTTCACAAATTGCACCCTGCATATACAGTGTATATATGTGTGTGTGTGTGTGTGTGTGTGTGTGTGTTTTCTCTTGCTGTGCGTAGTATATGCATTGAATATCTTAATGACCTGCTACATGTCTAGAATGTGGGTCATATTTTAACCCAACTTCAAGCACTGGATAACGAGCGATTCATTCCTCTGTCATGAATTCACAAATATACACACACATCAGCTTCAGCTGAGTTTAATGTGCACTTATGGCGTGGCAGAGCCTCAAGTAACTAACACACAAGGTGATGTACTTGTCTCGTCCAATGAGAGCACTCGTTTAGAACTGCTGTCCGCTGACAGATGATTTATTGCCTGGTGCTGCGGCTCCACACGCGCAACACTAACACAATGACAATAGCTGTGTGTGAAATTGCTCACTCGTTCACTCATTCACTAATCTCTATATAGTGTATGGTAATTGAATGCACTATATCATCAGAAAGGAGTAGGCCTAAATAAAATTAAGCGAGTGAATTCAGACACTGACGTAGCCTATACTCCGGAGAGCTGGAGCTGTTGCACAAACATCTTTGTCACCTATGTACTTTTATCTTACATATACCTTAATTAGAAAACAATAATAATAACAATAACGCTCGATGGTATGTTATTTTAATGCTTAATTTGTTCAAAATCATTAAATACAATTAAGACAGCGATTTTACTCCAGTGAGAAGGAGGGGGGTCGCGATGTGCATTGACGTATTACGCTACAGCACTTTTATTATTGCACTGATTGTCTATGAGCTGCGAGCAGACAGTAGCTGTGTCTTATTTCGAAGGCTGCGTCCTCTGGAGGTCGCATCCTCTGAAGGATGCGTATATACGGAGTGTCCTCAACCCAGAATTTAATGAGATGGCCTTTGTAGGACGGGTGGAAAAGGAAACAGGAAGTATCACGTTGCTATGCCAACACATTTATGGCACCATTGCGCTCTCACGCTAGTTAAATGAAGATTAAAATATTGAATATTAATTTCATAAAACTAAACATAGAAATCAATTTATTATTAAATTATTATAAGATTATTGTCTCCGTTCAGTTTCTACAGTGAACAATATGAAAGTGACCCCTAAATGTACAATACCAGAGGGTTAAACAAATTAACAATTTCTCATGCAAAGTACTGTTCTCAACATTTAAAAATCACTAAACTTGTTTAATGTTTAAAAACACTAATCCTGTTTACCACATCTACCAACTGAGGTATACAACTTAAAAAATAAGAAGTTGAAAATACATTTAAAACCACATCTTCGCTTGTGTGTAACATTACATCTGCCGGCACCGCCATTTTTTCAAATAAACGACGGTTGTTTACAGTGACGCAAAGAATTGTGGGTTATCTGTAGGAGCGAAGGATACACCTCATGCATCATCCGAATTCCTGTGAAAAAAAGTTGCATTCGAAGGTCGCATTCGGAGTGTCCTACTTGCTTTTCCGAAATGAGACAGCCTCGATGACGTATGCAGCCTTCAAATGCGACCATCGGAGGGTGCAGCCTTCGAAACGAGACACAGCTACTGTCAACAATTTATTGGAAAAAACAGCAACCATAAATGTAAAGAAACTGAGTTGCTTCTCAGATTTTCCTAAAAAGCAACCATATATTTTTTTAAATAAGCCCCAAAAAATGCAACCTGTAATTTTTTTAACGCAACTTAACAAAAAAAAGAAAAAGCCGCATAAAATACATGGACTTGACAACTCTGAATATAGCACAGAGAACTCCCTATCCCCAAGCTGAGATAAGAATAGTTTGGAGTTCATGCTTATTAAGTTGATTATCTGAAAGTGCTCCCCCTGAACTTTGTTAATGAAACATCATTTTGGGAAATAGTACTTCAGCGAGTGTAGCCTACATCAGATGTGCATTGGGGGTATTAGGGGTGGGCGATATGACCAAAATATTGTATTACGGTGTGAGTAATTTTATTTCACGGTAACGATATATATCATGATGTAGTTATTTTTGCTTCAAATAAGGTTTTTATGATGTCAACATTTTTGATACCATAGAAATGTTCATAATTTTTGTCAGCAGTGTCATTAACACAAAAAACTAATACTAGCCTATATATATATATATATATATATATAAAATATATAAAAACCTAAAGATCACTGAAGACAATTAAACAGTCAGCGGACCAAAACGGAGACTTTTGAGAACGATGGCGTGCTGCCCATATTCGGTAGTGACGCTTGCGCGATGTTTGCATACTTCATCACAGATGACGTGAATTTGTCAAATACACAGATGTTTCAGAAACGTTTTCATGAAACAGAAACACTTTTCATATACTACTTCATACAGCGCCATCTGTTCAAGAATAAAGTTCAACATAAACATACTATTTAAATACCAATAAGGTGGGTCTATATACACTTTCATCAGTGTTTTTTGATAAACGTGACTCAATATAACACTGCGCCTACAGTAAAAGAGCTTTTAGTGTTATAAAACTGATTTGTGAGCATTGGTGCAACTGAAAGTGTCAAAATAAGCTCGAAACATATGTCATTGTTTTCATGTGGTGAATTTGGCCAATCGTGAAACGATTCAACAGTGCTCCTACAGTCGGTCTGGAGAAGTTGCGCCAGCTGAGTCAGCTGACTGCTCTCGAAACACTCTCGCTGTACTTGATGCTATACGTCAGTGACGATCACAAATGCAGACATGGTTTTATGTTTATGCGGTGCGTTGCAACGCAACGCGTAGAAAGACAGTATAAGTCATTATAATCCATAATTATGTCCCCTCGCACTGGATAGCTGGCCAATCAGAGCACACCTCGCTTTTTCAGACCGATGAGCTTTGTAAAAATAGACGCGTTTCAGAAAAGCGGGGCATAGAGGAGAAACAATAATGTACAGTATATGGAAAATAATGTGTTTTTTGAACCTTAAACCACATAAACACATTTCATTACACCAAATACACAAAATACTGTTCTTTTTAGCAGCATCATATGACCCCTTTAATATTTGAAAATCATCTAGTGTGCAGCCAGCTTTGCATGAAAATGAGCTGCAACTTCCGCCCTGACTCCAGAAGGGGGCGGAGCCAAGACATCTCTGCTTTGCATATGGCAATAAACAGAGAGGTGAAGCAACATGAGCGAGAGTGAGAGGACCGCTATTCAGCCATACATGTACGAACCCGACTCAGACCCAGAACAAGGAGAGAACATTTTTATCACTTGACAGCCCTCATGTGTGTGTATATATATATATATATATCTATATCAGGGATGGGCAACTTTGGTCCTGGAGGGCCACCCTAATTAAACACACCTGCCTGTAGCTTTCTTGTGATCTTGAAGACACTGATTAGCTTGTTCAGGTGAGTTTGATAAGGGTTGGAGCTAAACTCTACGTGACAGTGGCCCTCCAGGACTGAAGTTGCCCATCCCTTATATATATATATATATATATATATATATATTAGGGTTGGTCACGGTTTGAACATGCACGGTTTCATACCGTAAACATATCTATGGTTAAAAAAAATGAATAAAAAAAAAATCTCACCCGCGCATATGCAACTTAATTTCCGCTCGGCCGCTTCACTCTGCATTTACTTGGCTGCTTAACACGCACATACAGCGGAGAAAATGACAGGGACAGAGATTATATCTAATATCCCCACCGAAAAAAAGTTAAAATCTGCATTATGGAAATACTTTGGATATAAAAAAAACGAACCTTGTCCTTGAGGACGGATCCAATTTGCAAAAATGTGGACGCAAAGTGGCTGCAAAAGCAGACAATACATCCAACATCTTTGCGGACACCATCCCTCCGTGCAGATAAACACTAATGGTGTTTTCAACGTCTACATAAACATGAACATCAGCAGAGCTGGGGCCCGTTCTTCGTACGTCGCTATCTCAGTTAGCTGGATTTGATTGTTGATGATTTGGCATGATCTTGAATTGGTTGGTTCTTCGAAGCTCATCCCGGAGTTGCTGTCATAGTAACAGGACCTTAAGCTTAAACCTGCTCGGGAGCAGGCTTATTTCATGTAAACAGGATTAGATTGTATCTTTGTAAGCAGAACTGATACTTAAAATCTGTCCCAGCCACTGCTACTTTATTAGAAGAGTACCCTACTGATCCAGGAACAGTAATTTACAATAATAATAATTAAAAAATGTACACCAAAAATATTATAATGTTGTGTCGTCATCATCTATAACACTATAGACACAGCCAGGTTTACTCTTTGAAAAATGTATTCATGATGAAATAATTACTTTATAATTGTATTGGAGTCTTACACACATGCTATACAGTTAATTGGAGTCGTGCATTAATTTGAGTGGTGACAGCTATTATGGGAGTGACTTGATGGAGCGCAGGAGGTGCAGATGACATGATCTTGACCATTAAGAAACTTTAATTAATGCGGCCACGTAACAAATCTGCTTCAAAGATAAAATTACATGAATTGCTAATAACAACACTGAAATGATAATGTAAAGCCTGTACAAATACTAGAAATCATGTATATAAATAATTGGGAATCAAGGAAAAATTAAAACAGTGCACATTTAATTTATCTATTATTACATTTATGTAGTTTTGTTCGCTTGGCTGTTTCCAGAAATTTGTGAAGTTTTTTTCGTCAGGTGTCTTTTTTTTAATTATGTGATGTCATTAAGTTGCTGTCTTGCCGCCAGCCAATCGCTGCATTGCTGATCATGGTCTCAAGTATCGATACATCTGCCCTTTACGGGGAACACGAGAACGCGCAGTAATCTTAGACAACTTAATCCAGATATTTTAATCAAATCCACAAATTAGTTTGAAGAACCAAATTAGCCAGAGATCAGTTATCATGATTACTAGATCTGGAATCTTTCAAATAATCTCAGATGTATTAAGCCAGGTACTAAGAACGGACCCCTGCTCTGAAAGAAAACTTAAATAAACATTTCCTAGTTTTATTTGAGAAAAAAACATTTTCAAATTTGACTTGATTTAACTTGAAATTATGACAAATATATTAGCATTGATCAATGTACTTAAAAGTTATAATAACAACAATAATAATATTATTTATAATAATTTATTTATTTAAACATTATGTTTAAGGAATATCATGTTTGTCCATGTTTTAACTTAGTATAGCCTACCTCTGTTGTGCAGAACTTTGCCAAAAATAAAAGTTGTTAAATTTTCATTTGATAACATTTTAAAACATTAATTAAAATGTTAAATTGTGATATAGATATACATAAGGTGTATAGCTTTATTTTTTAATTGTATTTTAAAATGAAATTTATTTATTTATTTTTCAGAAGGGAGACTTCGATACTTTCATTAAAATGGTTTCACGTTTTTTTTGGGTTAGGCTATCTATATGTCTCAGCACATTTCCTTTTCTTAAAAGGCAATATGTCAACAGAAAAGAAAATGCACTTGGTAAGCTCATCTCATACGGTTCTTAAATTATGAGTAGCTTGGTCAGCTACAGTTTCACAGTATTTTCACCAACACTAGAGTTCATTATTGTGGAAAAAACAAGTGGTTAGAGGAGAAAGGTGATCCTAGAGTGAGGAGGCTAGTGTTTCAGCCTGTGAAGAATTACTTTCACCGTCATTTCCTCTCAAGAGCCAACCTGTTTCTCCATGCCGTGATAGTGTGAGATTGACAAAGAGCATGCAAGCAATCTTCACTAATCAATGCTTCTGAGCGGAAGAACGTGAGTAAAAGAGATGCCTGTCAAGTCCCATCACGTATCAAACACCTGCCTGTGAGAGCAGCCACAGGAAGGATGGTTTTGGAGTGTGAGTGCGATCGATGCGGCCTGAGTGACAGCCAAAATATGGTTTAAAGTAGGTTTTGATTGATGGTATTTAAGGCTTATCTGGACACGGGGCAGGAGCTCCATCATAATCATGATAGATAGATAGATAGATAGATAATCTTGAGTGTAACTCCTACATTAGCAGATTTTTTTTTTCATTTGTTATAGGCATGAACGTCTGTAAATGTATTTTCTAGGAGTCATTTTTAAAGCTAGTTTACTCCCTTTAAAAAAAAACATGCTGCACCAGAGAACAAGTTTTCTGTCATTTGGTTTTGGTTTTTCATTCATACTTTGTGTCATTTGTTTTAATCTTTTTATCTAAGTCCTCTAAACACACCGCATGCAGTGGTTTATAGAGTACTACAGACTTCCCAATCTGAGATAGCCAATAAATAACTATTAGCTTGTAAAAGACTGAGATTAGCTATATATAGCAAAAATCTGTTTTAAGTCAAGTCTAGGATGATCATTGTTGTCTTGAATTTAAATGATGTCACCTATGATCATGAAGAAGCCACATATTACTCATATTACACATACAACTAACAAAAAATTATCTGATTAATAGATACATTTCTTAAATATGCCATTTTTCGTTTTCTTTTGTAAGGCTGGGCATACACTATATATATATATATATATATAAATATATATCGTGACGAGCGTCCCGGCTCCACATCAGCATTGCCCTGGAAACTCATGAGGTGCACCTGCCCACGAGCACTCAGGGCTGATCGGCCACACCTGGGGCTCGTCAACCCGCCGGCAGATAAGCAGCGTGCTCACCGACGACGGGTGAGAAGCCTCTCCATGAGACAGCAGACTAACACTCTCTCTATTCCGTTCCAGAACGCACCGAATAACCGATCAGCCCCGCCAGGAGCACGGCACGGATTCACCCACACCTGGACACGACCGAGAGGACCTCAACGAGCTAGAGCACCCTCACCATTCACATAGTCACTTGGCTTTTAATAAATCCACCCTCCGGGGCCTTAACCTAAGCTCTCATTGCCGTGTGATCCTTCCACCGCGCCACACTGGTGGAGAATGCAGGCGAGTTAGTGGAAGGAACACAAGTGATCTCCCTGCGTCTCACCATTTTGTTTTTTTTCCCCTCTCTGTCTCCCCTCTGCTAGGCGGCCGCTCTTCCCCGACATGGACGAAATCCTCCAGCAGCTTACGGAGGTCAGCATCCGCCAGCAACAAACTACGGAACATCTCGCTGCCCGACAGGGTCAGACCGAGCGGGAGCTCGACGCACTGCACACGGCCACAGCGCGACGTGTTCCGTTACCCGACCCCCGGGTACAAGTGACGCAGCTCTTGCCAAAGATGACGGCTCATGATGATGTTGAAGCTTTTCTACAGATGTTTGAAAACACGGCGACCCAGGAGGGCTGGGGGAGGGAAGACTGGGCACGGCTGCTGGCGCCCCTTCTCACGGGTGAGGCGCAACGAGCCTACTTCGCCCTACCATCCGCGATGGCAGACAACTACAGTGAACTAAAAAAGGAGATCCTGGCCCGCCTGGGGCTGTCTTCGGTCTGTGCGGCCCAGTACTTCCACGACTGGGAGTACAGAACCCGCCTCCCCGCCCGAGCCCAAGCTGCCGAATTGTTCCGCCTCGCTCAACATTGGTTATTGGATGGAGATCCCAGTGGCCCAGGTAACGGAGCCTGGCCAATCCCTCCCAAGAAGGACAGGGACCGGCAGATACGTACCGGCCCGGATTGTGACTATCTCGGCTGGCCCTGGGACTTGGTCGGTGGAAGTGGGGGTAGTGAAGGATCTGCCGGTCCCTGTCCTTCTCGGGAGGGATTGACCAGGGCTGGACCGCCTGCTTGTCGCCGCCGTACAGCCTGTCAGCAACAGAGGGAGCCGCCATGGAAAGAGGCCGGCGAAAGGAGCCCGTCAGCGCCCCGTCTGGCTCGCCTCGGACAGCGGGAGAGATGGTGAGTCCCCGCAACAACATTCTAACCTCTTCCATGACCTATCTCAGCAGGTGACAGAAGGTGGGTCGTTCGCCAAGGAACAGCGCGAGAACGACCGTCTAAAGCACTGCTGGACGCAAGTGCACATGATAGAGGGAAAGGAGACACAACCGGGGCCCCATCCTCTCCCGCATTTCATCGTCCAAAATGGTCCGCTCTACTGTGTGGCGCGGCGAAGGGGGGAGGACAAGACCCTATTGGTGGTGCCACGGACGAAGACGGAGACGGTGCTGGAGTTGGCACACTCGCACCCGCTGGCCGACCACCTTGGAGCGGCCAACACCACCCAACGGGTCCGTGACCGCTTCCACTGGCCGGGACTGGAGGCCGAAGTGAAACGTTTCTGTCAGTCCTGCGCGACCTG
Organism: Sinocyclocheilus rhinocerous; assembly: GCF_001515625.1. Classification (NCBI taxonomy): domain Eukaryota; kingdom Metazoa; phylum Chordata; class Actinopteri; order Cypriniformes; family Cyprinidae; genus Sinocyclocheilus; species Sinocyclocheilus rhinocerous. Next base: position 32,977 of record NW_015657967.1, on the reverse strand, counting down.
CCAGAAAACGTCCCCGAGGACGCCTCCCCCTAGCCCGCTGATTCCCTTACCCATCATCGAGGTGCCCTTCGAGCGCATCGGGATGGATATCGTGGGGCCGTTGCCTAAGTCTGCCCGGGGTCACGAACACATCCTGGTCATCACCTCAACGAGCTCAACGAGCTAGAGCACCCTCACCATTCACATAGTCACTTGGCTTTTAATAAATCCACCCTTACACCAAGCACACCAAGCTTTCCTTGTTGCGTGATCCTTCCACCCCGCCACACTGGTGGAGAATGTGGGCAAGTTAGTGGAAGGAAGCGATTTCCCGTGGTCTCACCTTTCTGTTTTTTCCCCCCTCTCTGTCTCCCCTCTGCTAGGCGGCCGCTCCTCCCCGACATCGATGAAATCCTCCAGCGGCTTACGGAGGTCAGCATCCGCCAGCAACAAATTACGGAACATCTTGCTGCCCGACAGGGTCAGACCGAGCAGGAGCTCGACGCACTGCGCACGGCCACAGCACCCCGCGTTCCGTTACCCGACCCCCGGGTACAAGTGACACAGCTCTTGCCCAAAAGAGTCCCAAGCTGCCGAATTGTTCCGCCTCGCTCAACATTGGTTATTGGATGGAGATCCCAGTGGCCCAGGTAACGGAGCCTGGCCAATCCCTCCCAAGAAGGACAGGGACCGGCAGATACGTACCGGCCCGGATTGTGACTATCTCGGCTGGCCCTGGGTGTTGCTTTGTGTGCACGGAGTCAGGCGATATGTACCGGCCCGGAGAGTGACTATCTCGGCTGGCCCTGGGACTTGGCCGGTGGAAGTGGGGATAGTGAAGTATCTGCCGGTCCCTGTCCTTCTCGGGAGGGATTGGCCAGGGCTGGACCGCCTGCTTGTCGCCGCCGTACAGCCTGTCAGCACCAGAGGGAGCCGCTGTGGGAAGAGGCCGGCGAGAGGAGCCCGTCAGCGCCCCGTCTAGCTCGCCTCGGACAGCGGGAGAGATGGTGAGTCCCCGCAACATCATTCTAACCTCTTCCTTGACCTATCTCAGCAGGTGACAGGACGCGGTTCGTTCGCCAACAGCGCGAGGACGACCGTCTAAAGCACTGCTGGACGCAAGTGCGCAGGATAGAGGGAAAGGAAACACAACCGGGGCCCCATCCTCTCCCGCATTTCATTGTCCAAAACGGCCTGCTCTACTGTGTGACGTGGCGAAGGAGGGAGGACAAGACCCTATTGGTGGTGCCGCGGACAAAGATGGAGACGGTGCTAGAGTTGGCACACTCACACCCACTTGCCGGCCACCTTGGAGCGGCCAACACCACCCAACGGGTCCGTGACCGCTTCCACTGGCCGGGACTGGAGGCCGAAGTTAAACGTTTCTGTCAGTCCTGCTCTACCTGCCAGAAAACGTCCCCGAGGACGCCTCCCCCTAGCCCGCTGATTCCCTTAACCATCATCGAGGTGCCCTTCGAGCGCATCGGGACGGATATCGTGGGGCCGTTGCCTAAGTCTGCCCGGGGTCACGAACACATCCTGGTCATCATCGACTATGCCACCCAATACCCAGAAGCAGTGCCCCTTCGAAAAGCTACTGCCAAGGCCATCGCCCACAAGCTCTTCCTGCTCTGTAGCCGGGTGGGCATCCCCGCAGAGATACTGACCGACAAGGGGACCCCCTTCATGTCCCGGCTAATGGCGGACCTGTGCACTCTGCCCAAGGTGAAGCAACTGAGGACCTCCGTATACCACCCCCAAACTGACGGCCTCGTTGAACGATTCAACCAAACCCCTCAAACAAATGCTGCGACGAGTGGTAGCCGAGGACAAACAAGACTGGGACCTCATGCTGCCATATGTCCTGTTCGGTATACGGGAGGTACCTCAGGCCTCAACCCGGCTTCACCCCTTTCGGGCTGCTCTTCGGACGCCAGCTCCGGGGGCTGCTGGATGTGGCAAGAGAAGCGTGGGAGCAACAGCCCGCACCCCACCGCTCCGTGATCGAACATGTGAAAGAAATGAGGGAACGAATCGACTGGGTCATGCCGTTATTCCGGGAGCACCTCACCAAGGCTCAGCAGGCGCAGCAGCGACATTACAAACGAGCCGCCCAGCCTCAAGAATTCCAGCAGGGGGACCGAGTGATGATCCTTGTCCCCAATTCGGCCTGCAAGTTCCTGGCCAGCTGGCAAGGCCCGTATACCGTCACGGAGAAAATCGGTCCCGTTACTTACCGTATCCGCCAGCCGGGACGGCGGAAGGCAGACCAGCTATATCACATTAACCTGCTGAAGAACTGAGTGGGTACAAGAGACCAGCTCGCCGCCCTCGCTACCGTGGAGACGGTGGTCGTGGACATCAACCCACAGCTGTCGGCAGCTCAGAAGGCCGAGCTGCAGCACCTGACAAGGCTCAGCAGGCGCAGCAGCGACATTACAACCGAGCCGCCCAACCTCGAGAATTCCAGCCGGGGGACCGAGTGATGGTCCTTGTTCCCAATCCGGCCTGCAAGTTCCTGGCCAGCTGGCAAGGCCTGTATACCGTCACGGAGAAAATCGGTCCCGTTACTTACCGTATCCGCCAGCCGGGACGGCGGAAGGCAGACCAGCTATATCACATTAACCTGTTCAAGAAATGGGTGAGGACAAGAGACCAGCTCGCCGCCCTCGCCACCGTGGAGACGGTGGTCGTGGACGTCAGCCCACAGCTGTCGGCAGCTCAGAAGGCCGAGCTGCAGCACCTGGTCGGCCAGTTCCCCGATGTGTTCTCCCCGATCCCCGGGCGGACCCAGGTCCTCCATCATGAGATCCACACATCACCAGGAACCATCGTCAGGCAACGGCCCTACCGAGTCCTAGAGGCTCGTCGGCAGGCTATTGAGGAGGAAATCCAACAGATGCTGAAGTTAGGGGTGATTGAACCAACTAACAGCCCTTGGTCCAGCCCTATCGTCATGGTACCAAAACCAGATGGCACCCTCCGCTTCTGCAATGATTTCCGCCGCCTTAACGAAGTCTCGGAGTTCGACGGCTACCCAATGGGTGGATGAGCTCCTGGATCGCCTGGGAAGGGCCCGGTACAGCTCCACACTTGACCTCACAAAAGGGTACTGGCAGGTGCCCCTCTCCGAAACTGCCAAACCCAAAACAGCCTTCAGCACCCCCAGTGGACACTGGCAATACCGGACCCTTCCCTTCGGGCTGCACGGGGCTCCCGCCACGTTCCAGCGCATGATGGACATCTTGCTGTGGCCCCACCAGTCCTACGCAGCTGCATATCTGGATGACGTGGTAATCCACTCCGAGCGTTGGGAAGACCACCTAGACCGTCTGCGGAGGGTGCTGATGGAGCTACGCAGGGCTGGGCTCACCGCCAACCCCCGCAAATGTCACCTGGGCCTGTTTGAAGCAAAGTACCTGGGCTTCCAGGTCGGACGGGACCTCGTCAAGCCCCAGGAAAGAAAAGTGGAAGCAGTCCGGTCCGCCCTGAAACCCAGCACAAAGTCCCAGGTACGAGCCTTCTTGGGGTTGGACGCCACCGTGGAGAAGGAAGCTCTGGCCATCAAGTGGGCAGTCCTGAAGCTGCGCTACTACCTCCTGGGCCGTAAGTTCACACTCGTTACGGACCACGTGCCCCTCCAGTGGATGGCCCGGGCCAAAGACATGAACGCCAGGGTGACGCGGTGGTTCCTTGCGCTCCAGGACTTCCACTTCCTAGTGCAACATCGGGCCGGAGTGGCCAACTCCAACGCCGACGGCCTCTCCCGGATTTGGTCAGCTTTTGCAGGTCTGTCGGGGGTCACTCCCCACCCACCGACGACGGGTGAGAAGCCTCTCCATGAGACAGCAGACTAACACTCTCTCTATTCCGTTCCAGAACGCACCGAATAACCGATCAGCCCCGCCACAATAAATAAATATATATATATATATATATATATATATATATATAAGTTAAATTTAAAGGAGTTGTTGTGGAGTGAGGGAAACTAAATAGGCTAGCCTATATGTGTTTATGTTTGTAAATGTTTTGTTATATTTACCAGTATTTAATATACATATAAATAAATGCAATTGTTTGCAATTACAAGTTAATGGCTCTTTTTGTAGTAATATCAATTTCTCTTTCATGAGATTACTTCCTCGTTTTGGCCGGGTTATGTTTCTCCACGTCGTAAACTCTAGGGGCAAGGCTTCTAATCCGGGGTATTTTTAGGGGCGTGATATTCAAATGACGATTGTTTTCAGCAACCACATTTATCAACGTACGATCATACTATCGAGAGAACCATGTTGAGATGATACTCTGAGTGGTACAGTGCATTGCGAGATCTATAGGGAAGCAAAACACACACACACACACATAAACACATATATATATATATGTGTGTATGTGTGTGTGTGTATATATATATATATATATATATTAGCACATTACGTTTGTATGTCCTGGAACGAAGCTACGTGATTCAAGGCTATAGGCCATAATGCAGCGTGCAATCAGTGCTTTAGAAAATAAACATACAAGACTCGGCAACCATGACCATGGTGAGACCTATTGAGATGAATGCACAGGTGGCACCAGCGCCGTTCATACTCTGACGTAAGAGTCTATCGGACCTAGTGGAAACCCGTACCATGAGCGAGGGGGCGGGGCCTCCTATTGCTGCAGTTGAATGCCATGCACAACGGCTAAGCAATAGCAGTCTTAACAATAGAAATCTTACCTCGCCTAGATCTCCTGAGCTGAAAAGACACGAGAAGTCAGCAAAGAAACGTCCAAATTATAAAATCTGGCAAAGGTGTTCTGCGCCAAGCAGATTTCCTCAATAGATATACCCCTTGCCCAGGCCCAGAAGGAAGCGATGCTTCTCGTGGAGTGGGCGCATACCCTATGGGGCAAACTGTATCCTTTGTGCCATAAGCAAAGGCTATCGCGTCCACGACCCAATGGGATAACCTCTGTTTAGATACCGGTAGACCTTTAGTGCGACCACCGTAACACACAAAGAGCTGTTCTGAGAGTCTGAGATTCCTGGTGCGCTCAACATAGATGCGCAGAGCGTGTACAGGGCAAAGCGGCTGCGAAGCAGGGTTTTCCCCATCCAAAGGCTTGCTCTCTGTGAAAGCTGAGAGGGTTATCAGTTGATTTCTGAATGGTGTCGAAAGCACTTTAGGCACGTAGCCCTTCTTTGGTTTAAGAACGACTTTACAGTCATTAAAACCAAAGCTCAAGACAGGATTCGTTGACTGAAAGAGCATGTATATCCCCAATTCATTTGAAGTGAGTGCAAGCAGGAGCACTGTCTTGAGAGAGCACTCTGAGAGAATCTGATTGTAGCAGCTCAAAAGGGGGGAACGCCATGGCGTTCAAGACCAGAGTCGAGTCCCAAGCGGGGATCGAGTCTCCATTGCCCCTGAGTCACTCTTTGTGTTGATAACATGTCCGCCCTGCAGTTCAGGTGGCCGGGGAAATGGACAGCGTGGATCAACGAGATGCTGATCCGCCCATAACAACAGGCTTGTCGTGAGCAAGAACGGATGTCTCCCTGGTGATTTATATACACTACCACTGACATGTTGTCCGTGCAAATGAGAACATGATTGTGATGAACTTGAGAAAAAACTCTTGAGCGCCAGGTGAACTGCTTTGAGCTCCAGGCAGTTGTTTTTTTTTTCTCCTCGTCCATCCAAATGCCGGACACTGGGCGGCCGTCGCAGAGGGCTCCCTAGCCATTGCACGAAGCATTTGTCGTGATGACTTTCCTCTCGCAAATCTGACCAAGTGGGACACCTTGTACATAGAGAGCTGTATCCATCCATGGGGTCAGGGTCTCTAAACATATGTGTGTCACTAATATACGCATCAAACCCAAGTGCCAGGCTGATACTGGTACGCGCGTCTTCAGCCATAGTTGAAACGTTCTCATCTGAAGCAGTCCCAAGCGGTACCAGGAAGAGGAGAGAAGCTCTTTTTGTGAAGTTGTTTGGTTTTTATTGCACAAACATGTGGAACAAACACAAAACAACATTTTTTGTCCTCACCGCCCACAGCTGGCAGGGAGGCAAGGGGAACAGGCTGCTGGGCTGTCACTGCCATCGAGCTTCAGACTCCTCTTCCTCCAAAGTCTGTCAGGAACGCGGCTGGGCATGTTCCACGTTCCCTGATTCGCTGTGTCCGTGCTGCTTAGGAGGCGGGTATCACCGATGCCACAAATCCTTGGGATGCACCGAAGGTTCTGGCTTTGGAGCTGTATCGGCTCGCGCTCTAGAGGAAGAGCACTGAGCGGATGAGGAGCACGAATGCATGGGAGGGGGCTGACCGGTGTGTTTCGGCATGTGCTTTATCGCCCTTGATTGCATTTGTGCTTCGGATAATCGCTCGGCGAGGGATTAAACCTAGCTGCCAAAAAGCCCTAAAAAAAGACTGATAGGAGCGCTCAAAGGGACAGCCTTCTCTGCAACCCTCATGTCCGTCAGCGTTAGCCATAGGTGCCTGTCCAGGACAACCATACTACCCACTGCACAGCCAATAGACTGCGCCGTCATATTTGTGGCTCGCAGGGCAAGATCAGTGGCGCTGCAAAGCTCTCTAAAGATTTCTGGATCCAGGCCTTGCTCGTCTAAGCTTTTTAACATCTTTGCCTAGACGACTTAGATAACAACCATCGAGTGGAGGCTGAGGCTGCCTGGCCCTTTCCCATACGCTTTCCAAGCGATATTAGTGGTGGTGCGGCAGGGCTTGTTGTGGTGACCGGCTGCAGATTTTACCCTCAGCGTCGCAGAGGGACAAAGATGTGGGGCGATGGCCTCCTCAATTGGCGGGAGTTTTGAATAGCCGTGCAGATCGGCGCCATCCACAGATGTCAGAATTGCAGAGCCGGAGATATGGGCACGAGCCGAGTATGGGGCGTGCCACATCTCGGATACCTCATCCTGCACTTCGGGGAAGAAGGGGCGGGCCTTTGAGGGCCAGCAGTTTAGGCTGTCGACTGGGCTGAAGAAACCACTCATCCAGTCTATTATGTTCTGGTTTGGTGGGAGGGGACCATTCCAGGTTGAGGTCCTCCACCACCTTAAAGATAATACACAGCAGCTCCTGATCTGCATGACCAGGTTCATAGATCTCGCTGCAATGGGAGTCGGAGACCTCCATGTAGCTGGTTGACCAATGCCGGTTCTGCGAGCCCCGGACTAAAGCTGTCCCATCCTGCTGCAAACGGATGCCTCCGACACAGGACTGGGAGCCGTCCTGTCACAGATCCAGGAAGGTGAGGTGCATCCGGTCATTTATATCAGCAGGAAGCTGACCCCGGCCGAGAAGAATTACGCCACCGTGGAGAAGGAAGCTCTGGCCATCAAGTGGGCAGTCCTGGAGCTGCGCTACTACCTCCTGGGCCGTAAGTTCACACTCGTTACGGACCACGTGCCCCTCCAGTGGATGGCCCGGGCCAAAGACATGAACGCCAGGGTGACGCGGTGGTTCCTTGCGCTCCAGGACTTCCACTTCCTAGTGCAACATCGGGCCGGAGTGGCCAACTCCAACGCCGACGGCTTCTCCCGGATTTGGTCAGCTTTTGCAGGTCTGTGGGGGATCACTCCCCACCCACCCCTTGTGTCTCCCCTACTAACACCATTTTTTTCGAGTACACCCAGGACAACGCTCGGGGGGGAGTGTGACGAGCGTTCCGGCTCCACATCAGCATTGCCCTGGAAACTCATGCTTATTTTTCATTCTTGTTCTGTTCTGAATTCTGTTAAATGTAAAGGATTTGTTGCGGAGTAAGTGGAACTAAATTGGCTATATGTGTTTATAATGTTTGTAAATGTTTTGTTATATTTAACAATATTTAATATACATAGGAATTAATGTAATTGTTTGCAATTACAAATGTACCGGCTCTTTTTGGAGTAAGATCAATTTCTCTTTCATTAGATTACTTCCTCGTTTTGGCCAGGTTATGTATCTCCATGTCATAATTTCTAGGGGCAAGGCTTCTAAACCGGGGTATTTTTAGGGGCGTGATATTCAAATGACGATTGTTTTCAGCAACCACATTTATCAACGTACGATCATACTATCGAGAGAACCATGTTGAGATGATACTCTGAGTGGTACAGTGCATTGCGAGATCTATAGGGAAGCAAAACACACACACACACACATAAACACATATATATATATAAGCAGCGTGCTCACCGACGACGGGTGAGAAACCTCTCCATGAGACAGCAGACTAACACTCTCTATTCCGTTCCAGAACGCACCGAATAACCGATCAGCCACGAGCACGGCACGGATTCACCCGCACCTGGACACGGCCGAGAGGACCTCAACGAGCTAGAGCACCCCCACCTTTCACGTAGTCACTTGGCTTTTAATAAATCCACCCTCCGGGGCCTTACACCAAGGTTGAGATGATACTCTGAGTGGTACAGTGCATTGCGAGATCTATAGGGAAGCAAAACACACACACACACACATAAACACATATATATATATATGTGTGTATGTGTGTGTGTGTATATATATATATATATATATATTAGCACATTACGTTTGTATGTCCTGGAACGAAGCTACGTGATTCAAGGCTATAGGCCATAATGCAGCGTGCAATCAGTGCTTTAGAAAATAAACATACAAGACTCGGCAACCATGACCATGGTGAGACCTATTGAGATGAATGCACAGGTGGCACCAGCGCCGTTCATACTCTGACGTAAGAGTCTATCGGACCTAGTGGAAACCCGTACCATGAGCGAGGGGGCGGGGCCTCCTATTGCTGCAGTTGAATGCCATGCACAACGGCTAAGCAATAGCAGTCTTAACAATAGAAATCTTACCTCGCCTAGATCTCCTGAGCTGAAAAGACACGAGAAGTCAGCAAAGAAACGTCCAAATTATAAAATCTGGCAAAGGTGTTCTGCGCCAAGCAGATTTCCTCAATAGATATACCCCTTGCCCAGGCCCAGAAGGAAGCGATGCTTCTCGTGGAGTGGGCGCATACCCTATGGGGCAAACTGTATCCTTTGTGCCATAAGCAAAGGCTATCGCGTCCACGACCCAATGGGATAACCTCTGTTTAGATACCGGTAGACCTTTAGTGCGACCACCGTAACACACAAAGAGCTGTTCTGAGAGTCTGAGATTCCTGGTGCGCTCAACATAGATGCGCAGAGCGTGTACAGGGCAAAGCGGCTGCGAAGCAGGGTTTTCCCCATCCAAAGGCTTGCTCTCTGTGAAAGCTGAGAGGGTTATCAGTTGATTTCTGAATGGTGTCGAAAGCACTTTAGGCACGTAGCCCTTCTTTGGTTTAAGAACGACTTTACAGTCATTAAAACCAAAGCTCAAGACAGGATTCGTTGACTGAAAGAGCATGTATATCCCCAATTCATTTGAAGTGAGTGCAAGCAGGAGCACTGTCTTGAGAGAGCACTCTGAGAGAATCTGATTGTAGCAGCTCAAAAGGGGGGAACGCCATGGCGTTCAAGACCAGAGTCGAGTCCCAAGCGGGGATCGAGTCTCCATTGCCCCTGAGTCACTCTTTGTGTTGATAACATGTCCGCCCTGCAGTTCAGGTGGCCGGGGAAATGGACAGCGTGGATCAACGAGATGCTGATCCGCCCATAACAACAGGCTTGTCGTGAGCAAGAACGGATGTCTCCCTGGTGATTTATATACACTACCACTGACATGTTGTCCGTGCAAATGAGAACATGATTGTGATGAACTTGAGAAAAAACTCTTGAGCGCCAGGTGAACTGCTTTGAGCTCCAGGCAGTTGTTTTTTTTTCTCCTCGTCCATCCAAATGCCGGACACTGGGCGGCCGTCGCAGAGGGCTCCCTAGCCATTGCACGAAGCATTTGTCGTGATGACTTTCCTCTCGCAAATCTGACCAAGTGGGACACCTTGTACATAGAGAGCTGTATCCATCCATGGGGTCAGGGTCTCTAAACATATGTGTGTCACTAATATACGCATCAAACCCAAGTGCCAGGCTGATACTGGTACGCGCGTCTTCAGCCATAGTTGAAACGTTCTCATCTGAAGCAGTCCCAAGCGGTACCAGGAAGAGGAGAGAAGCTCTTTTTGTGAAGTTGTTTGGTTTTTATTGCACAAACATGTGGAACAAACACAAAACAACATTTTTTGTCCTCACCGCCCACAGCTGGCAGGGAGGCAAGGGGAACAGGCTGCTGGGCTGTCACTGCCATCGAGCTTCAGACTCCTCTTCCTCCAAAGTCTGTCAGGAACGCGGCTGGGCATGTTCCACGTTCCCTGATTCGCTGTGTCCGTGCTGCTTAGGAGGCGGGTATCACCGATGCCACAAATCCTTGGGATGCACCGAAGGTTCTGGCTTTGGAGCTGTATCGGCTCGCGCTCTAGAGGAAGAGCACTGAGCGGATGAGGAGCACGAATGCATGGGAGGGGGCTGACCGGTGTGTTTCGGCATGTGCTTTATCGCCCTTGATTGCATTTGTGCTTCGGATAATCGCTCGGCGAGGGATTAAACCTAGCTGCCAAAAAGCCCTAAAAAAAGACTGATAGGAGCGCTCAAAGGGACAGCCTTCTCTGCAACCCTCATGTCCGTCAGCGTTAGCCATAGGTGCCTGTCCAGGACAACCATACTACCCACTGCACAGCCAATAGACTGCGCCGTCATATTTGTGGCTCGCAGGGCAAGATCAGTGGCGCTGCAAAGCTCTCTAAAGATTTCTGGATCCAGGCCTTGCTCGTCTAAGCTTTTTAACATCTTTGCCTAGACGACTTAGATAACAACCATCGAGTGGAGGCTGAGGCTGCCTGGCCCTTTCCCATACGCTTTCCAAGCGATATTAGTGGTGGTGCGGCAGGGCTTGTTGTGGTGACCGGCTGCAGATTTTACCCTCAGCGTCGCAGAGGGACAAAGATGTGGGGCGATGGCCTCCTCAATTGGCGGGAGTTTTGAATAGCCGTGCAGATCGGCGCCATCCACAGATGTCAGAATTGCAGAGCCGGAGATATGGGCACGAGCCGAGTATGGGGCGTGCCACATCTCGGATACCTCATCCTGCACTTCGGGGAAGAAGGGGCGGGCCTTTGAGGGCCAGCAGTTTAGGCTGTCGACTGGGCTGAAGAAACCACTCATCCAGTCTATTATGTTCTGGTTTGGTGGGAGGGGACCATTCCAGGTTGAGGTCCTCCACCACCTTAAAGATAATACACAGCAGCTCCTGATCTGCATGACCAGGTTCATAGATCTCGCTGCAATGGGAGTCGGAGACCTCCATGTAGCTGGTTGACCAATCTTCCAACTCTGACGCCGTGGTGGACATGGCATCGTCACAGTCTTTCTCGGGTGCTCTGAAAGAGACAAAGTCACCCGCGCTCTGTAAAACTGGGGTTCCAGATAATCCGCCAGAGAGAGTTGATCTGAAGAGCAGTGGGTACGCGGGTGTTGCGACGGCGTGAGCTCACAGCCAGCAAAGTTGGTTTTCTGAAACCAGTGGCCATTGCTTCTTACTTTGCGGCTCTGGAGGAGAAGCAGAGGAGAAGGACGGTGGATGGGGAATAGATGCATCACTGAGTATGAGGACTATCCTCCTACGTAGTGTCCTGACACTCATGGTGTCGCAGTGAGGGCAGTCGGGCTCTTCTCTTCGCCGGAACACTGAAGAGGATTGAGATATATTCACTTTTGCAATGACTCGAAGATGAAGGAGAGGCTTCCAAATAATTCAGGTGAAGGAGAAAGATTCTGAGGAAAATGGCGCCAAGCGCTGCGTTATAAGGGGTGCCATGACCCCTAATTTTTGCGCGCTTGGGCGCCATTGGCCATTGTAGAGCAATGGCGCTAAGCAAATCAGGCTTCTAAGGAGAAAGGTGTTTCCCCAATGCGTAAGCAAGCTGCAAGCAACGTTGAGAGACATCTCGAAAGGGAATCGATGACACCATGTAGAAATAGCCAGAAATAGCCTTAAAAAAAAAAAACATCAGCTACGAGGATTTGGCATTTCCAATTAATGTATTAAATTGTTACTATTATTATTATGGTACTTTTATTATTACATTTATAGGTCTACTACAATTAATTTGACGGATGTGATGGATAAGAAAAGATTAAATTAACTTACTCCTCATTAAAAAAGATTTAAAACATTTAGATCTATTATACAATGAATAGGCCTATAATTAAAATTCTTAACAGTCTAAAATAGCCTTTATCCGAACACTGTAATAGTCATCATAAATAAGAGCAGCTTTATTTCAGAGAAGGAAATTCCAAAAACAACTTGTTTAACACAAAATACTCCAATTCTGTTTTTAACACTACGTATATCGCCAGAAGAGAATTTTTAGAAAGTAAATTAAGACATGTTACTCAATACTGTCATCAGCATATGTTAAAAGAGATTTGTCTCTTGTCTCCTCTGAGATAATAAGTGCCATTAATGCAGCATCGGATGCCGAAAGCTTGGGCAGTTTTTACTTTCACTTTCTGTAGCTTAATGAATTGACTGTTTAAAAGTTTAAAGTTTAAAACTTCTTCATGGGCATAACGCTCATGCAGTTTGCACATTGTTTGTGTGATATCGGTGTACTGGCTTGCCATCATGGTTTAAAACTGAAATATTTCTAATTTTGCAATGTGTTTGTCTTTAACACCCATTGCAAAATGATGGACAACAGTTCACATTTCCCATGATAATAACATTGAGTACATTTTAAATAACTTTGTGAATAAACAAATAAAGTAATGATTAAGTACATTAATTAAAGAGGAGTCTAGCCTATAGATGCGCAGTTGGCTTGGAAGACGTGAACATATGGTTTATCCATTCTGCAATGCGAACTGGAGGTGAGCAGCTGTTTGATGAATCACAACTAGTTTGATAGCGACATAACTTGTAGATATCCCTTTTTCATTTTCTTTTGCTGCATTAAAGATGAAATGGTTTAAGTTCTGTTTTTGCACAGGCGCAGTGAGGGAAAAAGCACTTCAACTATATGATACCCTCACAAGGGGCGACCAAATTTTCTAACATCAGAAATTCATCCAACTGTCAGATTGCTGGTCGGGAGAGGTTAATCGCTTCTCGTTTCCCCCTGTACACTGCACGAATAACTGCATGACTAACGACGCACGACAAAGCTGAAATTCATCCTGACTCAAAAAAAGAGTCGCACGTCAAAAATTCTTCCCGAGAAGGATCGGACGAAAAATGCACAGTGTGCCTGGCTTAAGGGATAATGCACGGCTGGCTGTGCATTAAATTATTTTAATGCACAACCTGGAGGCAAAGAACGACTCGACGCGAAGAGATGAAATAGTGAGGAAAGATCACATTAATTTGAATTATCTCTCTCTGATTCAGATTTTTCAGATTCTAATAGCTTTATTGGCTATACATACAAATTTACAACACACACACACACACACAAACTAGATTTAAATATGGAATACAGTTGAGAATATATTTAGCAACATAAATGTTTTTTTAATCTTAAAAATAATCAGACATAAAAGTGTCTGTGCATATAGTGAATTGTCAAGTCAAGTCAAGTCAAGTTTATTTGTACAGAAAATAGATTTTAAGATAAAAAATTAGACGACAAAGAATGAACTTGACGGAGCTCAAACTCAAAACACACGGCAGCAACAAACAGGAAGTGACGTCTCCTGTGAAGCACCCAGTCAGTGCGTTGATTAGAATTGCAGCATGTGGAGGTGCAAGTGTGGAGGTAGTTCTCATGTTGGTTGTCCTGTCCCACTGGATGCTCTTTTGTCGTGACAGGACCTTACATTTCTCTCTCTATATATATCTCTCAGGACCACACCCCTCTCTCAGTTTTTCAGTTTAATTTTTTAGGTGCTTTATTGGCATGACAAATATTTGTACATTCGTATTGCCAAAGCGTTGCTGCATACAATCAAAAAGAGCGCAAAATAGTATTGCAAAACAACATACAGAAAGATAGAAGATAAAAAGTCATACATAAAAAATAAAATTAAATAAATAAATAAAATAGATGGCATTAATATGGTGACCGAGAGAAATCAATGCGCTGCAAATAATAAAAAAAAACACATTAAGAAAACATCTTCATCAGTTTGACAGCACATGTGCTGCAAAGACTCAAAACACAACCAAATACAGAAACGTGCTGCAAATACGCACTACACAACCAAATACAGAAACGCGCTGCAAAGACTTACCACAACTTACGACTTAACACAATTAAATACAGAAACGAAATGGTAATGGTAAAATGGTAAACACTAAAAACATAATTACTGCACTTTTACTATAATAAAACCATGGTTAATTTTTGTAAGGGTTATTGGAGTCCCCTTGAAACATTTCCTTTGTGGTCTGTGCTACATGCAACACTTTTCTGTATTTGGTCATGTTGTGAGTCTTTGCAGCGCATTTTAGTATTTAGTTGTGTTGTGCGTATTTGCAGCGTGTTTCTGTATTTGGTCGCGTTGTGAGTATTTGCAGCATGCGTGTTTTTAAATTGATGATGATGTTGTTTTTTTTATTTGCTGGTAGTTTTGCATGTGTTTTCTTAAGTTGCAGTGTGTTGAGCTCTCTCGCCACCATACATTGAAGAATAGAATAAATTCACAAGTAAATAAAAGTAATTTCAATAATACAGTATATGAAAGTGCATTAACAAATTTTGCAGGAGACAGACTGGAGCAGGATCACTCACTGTCCGTCATGTTGTGACAGGCAAGCACATATACTGTGCTGCTAGAATGCAGCAGTCTGCACATCCCCTAGTAAGATGGGCAGTTTCTCGTAGTTTGACAGAGACTCAAAGTTTTGATGTATATGTTTAATTTTATGATAAATCTTTTTCCAGAATGTGTGAGCATTTTGTGCATTCTGTGAGAAAGTGCAGCTCTGTCTCGATTTTGTTTTGATGGCAGTGTGGACACAAGCTCTCTTCCTGTGGCAGCTATATTTTCCTGTGTCTGCCCGTCTCTATCGTGAGCTTGTGTCCACTGAGTCTGTACTGTCTTTTTAGGGCCAAATAGCACTGCATTTTACTTTGTTGTTGTGTTTGAGTTTCCTAATGATTGATGTAATTGTTTCATTTGTTCTGTAATTTGGATTAATTAAATTTGTTTGGCAGTATTGCTCTGGTCCAGAGCATCAGTGTGATTATAAATACTTTTATACCATGGTCTGTCTGAATCCTCTCTTTCCCGCTTTCTCTGTGTGTGTGTGTGTGTGTGTGTGTGTGTGTCAATGAAAGCAGCGCATTAATATAGAACGGTGATTAAACTGACTTGGAACTACCTGTGCATTAAACAGTTTTGTTGCATATCTGCCAGCCAATCATAATTGAGTATTCAGACAGACAATGGTATAAAAGTCTTTATAATATTTTATATTAGTGTGTTGCTATGAAGTTGTTGGGGTGTTTCTAAGGTGTTTTGAGTGGTTGCTAAGTTGATTTATTGGCCCAAAACAATTATTTTTATTTATTTTTGTGATTGCTAGGGTATTTCTTCCTCTCTAATTTGACTGGAAAATATGTGGTGCTAGCTCAAAAATACTCTGTGCCAACTATGCAGTTGCTTTCAAAAACCATGAAAGCACTAATCAATCAATCGCATCTCAACTCAATTACAGATCAGCAACTTCATCACACATGTGAGACAAAGGGCTTCTAATCCTGAGTGAGGGTCCGACAACAAAACACAGTCGTGCTTTGCACATCTGTGATCTGATCAGAGCTGCTAACCTCAACAGCTCAGCACACAAGGCACAATCTCACGCACCAGATATTCACACACACACAGCGGCTCCCTCACATTTCGGTGTGTGATGTCATGCAGAGCAGACATCTCACTGGTTACAATGATTAAATTCACAGCGGCAAATGGGCTGCTGGACTGAATGAATGGATGAATAATTTAATGAATTAATAAATAAAAAGTGTTTTTTTATGATTAAATTTTATATTAACTAGATAGCATGATTTGCCACTAGGTAGGTTGTTTCTTATTGGCCAAAATCAGACCCCACCCCTCGATGAATCACCATAATATTCTGTATTTGTTTGTGTCAATGCAGTTAAGGTGTTTATATGTTTTTTTTTAATATTTTTTTTTGCTCTGAGCTGCTATATTTTGATCTCACCAAAGCAACCTAAAAAGCTGGCAAGCTAGTAGACGTCTGAGTATAAAACTCTACATGAGTGCATTCACACTCATGTGGAGGGGGCATTCTGATGGCCCTCCTGAGGAAAGCTGTGGTGAACCTGTTGTGAAAGCCGCACAGGTGTTGATTTATGGAGTGAGCCAGCCAGTGTTAATTACAGCTAGCGGGGGAAAAGAGCAAATATCCAGACAGCCTACCTTTCCTTCTGTTTCTCGTTCTATCTCTGGTTTTTCCTCCATCTCAATTACTTCCCTTTTCTGTGTTTTTAAACATTCTTGCCCTTCATACCTCTCCATTCCCAGAAAGTCACCTATACGTACCTTTTTTTTTTTTTTTTTT
>NW_015657967.1:6362-15515 GCF_001515625.1 Sinocyclocheilus rhinocerous | reverse complement strand
TTTTTGGGATTCACCTCTCTCGCTCTCTCTCTCTCCTCAGACCTTGGAGTTGTACCCATGGGCCATTAATTTCATTTCCACAATGTTCCAAAGGAGAAGAGTGTCACCAATCTCAAATTTAAATGTAATTTTCCTTTGGGTCCTTGAAGGTGAGATACCAATCTTGCTCTCATTCTCTTCAGAACTGAAACGTTGACCAGCCAATGTCACTGCTTCATAGAGAGATGTGGGACTCGCTGATTCACATCTGAAGGGTGGGGTGAGTCTGAGCCCAGAGATTGAAAACTGACTGGCATTTCACTAACCTCCGAGTAGACTTATTCCTATGTTTAACGTCCAGAGACTGACACCAAATAAGAGATCTGACTGGTCAAGAAGCTTCAAGTCAAGAAGAGTCCAAATCTACAAGGAACGGAGCTGCTAATGCCAGGAAAACCTTTGAATTACATTCTGTTTGAGATGTGTGTGTGTGTGTGTGTGTAAAAAAAAGGAGAACATATCACTGAAATTAATATTGGTGCTTATAAATGTAACCATTCCAACATTTTAGTCAAGAACCTAGACAACATTGAGACATCAACTACAGCCCACTCCTCTAGAAGTCTACGAAATATGCTGTATTAGTTTGAATTACTCTGTATTAGTCTGCATAGAATAATGTTAGGGTGTTTTTTGTGTAGTTGCTAGGGTGGTTGCTAAGGTGTTGCTATGCAGTTCCTATGGTGGTTTGGGTTTATGTTAGGGCATTGCTATGCAGGTGTTTTGGGTTATTGCAAGGACATTACTATGCAGTTGCTAGGGCATGTTACTATGCAGGTGCTATGATATTTGGAGTGGTTGTTTGGATGCAGCCATGCAGTTGCTATTATGTTTTGGGTGATTTTTAAGGTGGTTGCTGGGGAATTGATTGTTTCTAGGGTATTTTGGGTGGTTGCTGGGGCATTGCTATGCAGTTGCTGGGGTGTTACTATGCAATTGCTAGAGTGTTTTGAATGGTTACTAGGATGTAGCCATGCAGTTACTAGAATGATTTGGGTGTTTTTTAGGGGGCGTTGTTATGCAGTTGTTTGGGTGTTTTGGGTGGTTGCTAGGGCATTGCCATGCAGTTGATAAGGTATTGTGTGGTTGCTAAAGCACTGTTATGCAGTGGCCAGGGTGTTCGGTTTTTTTTTTTTTTCTAGGGCATTACTATGCAGTTGCTAGGGTGTTTTGGGTGGTTGATGGGGAGTTGCTAGGGTGGTTGCTTGGGTATTTCTATGCAGTTTATTGGGTGTTTCGCTATGCAAGTGTTTTGAGTGGTCGCTAGGGCATTGCTATGCAGTGGTTAGGGTTTTTGGGTGGTTGCTAGGGCATTATTATGCAGTCGCTAAGGTGTTCTGGGTGGTTGCTAAGGCATTGCTATTCAATTTCAATTTAAGTGTTTGGGGTGGTTGCTGTGCTGTTGCTACATTATATTTGGTGGTTGCCGGCATGTTGCTGTGCAGTAGTAAAGTAACAGTACACCTCAATAAGACACATTTTTTGAGGAATAATTCATGTCTGGAACATGTTGACACACGCACACACTGAACTTTAATACTCAAGCCAGAAATAGTCCTTATGCATGTATGCAAACATGGACACAAATGATTTACCAATTTCACAGTCAACAGATCATCAAAGTTTCCATTCGGTGATATACTTTTTAGTAGATATAGATTTTTAAATTTTTTTTTTGAATGGAAAAATAACACAAGTACTGCCAGACCATGAAACTATGTCCCATTTTCCAGGTTTCCCAGAGATGATGGTCACAGCATGCATCCTGTGCTACTTTCCTGGCAGTGGTGAGGAAGCTGACTGCCATGCTGGTACATTAGTCAGTGCTGGCAGACCGTCCCTTATCTCTGATCTGAGGACAGTTTTAAAGTTTCTGGTATAATGGCTAAGGGAAAACTTTGGGATGGGAGAACAGGTCTTAAATCAGGAGGAACTGGTACATTACGCTCACAATTGACAAACTCCATGTACTGAGTACAGTGTTCGGCTCATTAACTTCAGCGCTGAGAGGATGTGGTGACCGGCGGAGTGACAAACTGAGTGAGTCTGATGGGGTGCGAGATGTCTTGTAGGGTGGCTGGACTCAGATGAAAAGAATTTCATGAGGTCCAGTGACAGAATCATTCAGAGCAGAACTCCAAGTGATTTAAAAACACTGGACACCACTATAAACATTTTAAAGCACTGGAGAGTAAAGGAACCATAGTATGCACACTACACTGTAAAATATTATGTCAAATAATCTAAAATAATCTTTATTAATTGATTTTATGTAATATGATTCAATATGACTAAATCAACTTAAATACACTACTGTTAAAAGGTCTGGGGTTGGTAAGATTTTCTTAACATTTTTGTAAGAAGTCTCTCACTTAGGCTGTATTTGATCAAAAATACAGTAAAAACAGTAATATTGTGAAATATTATTACAGTTTAAAAGAACTGTTTTCTCTTTGAATATATTGTAAAATGTAATATATTCCTGTGATCAAAGCATATTTTGCATAATTTTTTCCCATATTCAGTGTCACATGATCCTTCAGAATTCATTCTAATATGCTGCTCAAGAAACATTTCTTATTATTATTATAAATGTTGAAAACAGTTGTGCTGCTTCATTTTTTTTTTTGTGGAAAATCGTGATATATTTTTATTTTTCTATGATTCTTTGATGAATAGAGAACTCAAAAGAACAGCTTTTATTTGAAATAGAAATCCTGAATAACATTATAAATGTATTTTCTGTCACTTTTTATCAATTTAATGCATCCTTGATGAATTAAAGTATTATTTTTTTTCCAAAAATCTGAAGTAGTGTTTAAAAACACAACTTTTTAAGATAACAACCTCCATATTTACTTTATACAGTGTATATACATTGATGAGCCATTACATTATGACCACCTATCTAATATTCTGTAGGACCTACTTTAGGCCACAAAACAGCAGCCACGTGGCGAGGCATTGATCCAATGAGGTGGCGATAGGTCTCCTGGGGTATTTGGTACTGTCATAACATCTCCCATAGAGATCAAGGGAGGTGGTAGATAGGCTCAGGACTCACGGATACCATCCAAAAGGGTGTTTATTAAATGCCAGTGGAAAAGTCTGATATGTGCACCTATCAGCAATGAACACAAACATAATATCTTAAACCGCTTGTATTATAAATGAATTTTAGTGGATGATGTACTGGAATAAACAATTGAAACGTAAGCCTAATAACCGGCACCATAGTCAAAAAAAACAAAAAATTTATATATATATATTTATATTTCAACAATGTAAAGAAACATAGGACCGTGAATGTTATTGCGGTGGTGATGACATCATCTTAGCCCCCGTCATCACAGGTACCATAATGTCAACAGTAGGTCCTCCAGTTCCTGTATATTGCGGGGTGGTGGTGATGTAGAGCGAACCTGCTTTTCGAAGTCAAACCACAAATGTTTGATTGAATGATTTGGGTGTCCAAGGCTTTAAACAGAAATTCACCATCATCTTCCTCAAACCACTCCTTGACGATTCTGGCAGTGTGGCATGGCACATTATCCTGTTGGTAATGGTCATCACTGGCAGGGAACACAGTTGCTATGAAAGGATGCACAACGATGTTCAGATACCTGACAACAGTCAGGAATTGTGCTATTGGGATAATGCGGCCTAAAGTGTCCCAAGTAAACATCACCCACAGGATAACACTGCCATTGTCGGCATGTGACTGCCCCACAGTACATCCAGGTGCCATAGCCTCTTTTGGTAATCAACGTGTCCGTGCTCGGCCATCAACGTGATGCACCAGGAATCTTGATTCGTCAGACCAGGCCACTTTCTTCCAATCATCCATCCATCATCAATGAGCTGTGGTTCGTCGTTTGGCCATCTGTGCACCACTTTTGATACATACTCACTACAGCGGTATGTGAACAACCCACAAGATGCGCCATTTCCAAGATCGAAGTTCCGAGATGCCGTGCCATCACAATTTGTCCTTTATCAAACTCAGATAAATTGGCAGCTTTTCCCATTCTGACATCGAACACTGTACTGATCGAAAGCTGGTCCTCGGGTGGTGTGTATACTGCTCTGTGAACCATTGCTCTGGGGGTGGTCATAATTTAATGGCTCATCAGTGTACAGTGGGTACGGAAAGTATTCAGACCCCCTTAAATTTTTCACTCTTTGTTATATTGCAGCCATTTGCTAAAATCATTTAAGTTAATTGTTTTTCCTCATTAATATACACACAGCACCCCATATTGACAGAAAAACACAGAATTGTTGACATTTTTGCAGATATATTAAAAAAGAAAAACTGAAATATAACATGGTCCTAAGTATTCAGACCCTCTGCTGTGACACTCATATATTTAACTCAGGTGCTGTCCATTTCTTCTGATCATCCTTGAGATGGTTCTACACCTTCATTTGAGTCAAGCTGTGTTTGATTATACTGATTGGACCTGATTAGGAAAGCCACACACCTGTCTATATAAGACCTTACAGCTCACAGTGCATGTCAGAGCAAATGAGAATCATGAGGTCAAAGGAACTGCCTGAAGAGCTCAGAGACAGAACTGTGGCAAGGCACAGATCTGGCCAAGGTTACAAAAAAATTTCTGCTGCACTTAAGGCTCCTAAGAGCACAGTGGCCTCCATAACCCTTAAATGGAAGACGTTTGGGACGACCAGAACCCTTCCTAGAGCTGGCCGTCCGACCAAACTGAGCTATCGGGGGAGAAGAGCCTTGGTGAGAGAGGTAAAGAAGAACCCAAAGATCACTGTCGCTGAGCTCCAGAGATGCAGTCGGGAGATGGGAGAAAGTTGTAGAAAGTCAACCATCACTGCAGCCCGACGGAAGCCTCTCCTCAGTGCAAGACACATGAAAACCCGCATGGAGTTTGCTAAAAAACACCCGAAGGACTCCAAGATGGTGAGAAATAAGATCCTCTGGTCTGATGAGACCAAGATAGAACTTTTTGACCTTAATTCTAAGCGGTATGTGTGGAGAAAACCAGGCACTGCTCATCACCTGTCCAATACAGTCCCAACAGTGAAGCATGGTGGTGGCAGCATCATGCTGTGGGGGTGTTTTTCAGCTGCAGGGACAGGACGACTGGTTGCAATCGAGGGAAAGATGAATGCAGCCAAGTACAGGGATATCCTGGACGAAAACCTTCTCCAGAGTGCTCAGGACCTCAGACTGGGCCAAAGGTTTACCTTCCAACAAGACAATGACCCTAAGCACACAGCTAAAATAACGAAGGAGTGGCTTCACAACAACTCTGTGACTGTTCTTGAATGGCCCAGCCAGAGCCCTGACTTAAACCCAATTGAGCATCTCTGGAGAGACCTAAAATTAGCTGTCCACCAACGTTTTACACTGAAAAAAATGTTTCATTCATCCAATTAAAAAATTTTTTTGGTAATGATTCACATCTATATTTTTTTAACTTGAGCCAATGAAAAATAAATAACTTGCCCGTAGGGCAAAAATAAATAAATAATAAATAAAAAATTGAAAAACAAATAACTTGCCCTTAGGGCAAGTTATTTACAGTGGGTACGGAAAGTATTCAGACCCCCTTAAATTTTTCACTCTTTGTTATATTGCAGCCATTTGCTAAAATCATTTAAGTTAATTTTTTTTCCTCATTAATGTACACATAGCACCCCATATTGACAGAAAAACACAGATTTGTTGACATTTTTGCAGATTTATTAAAAAAGAAAAACTGAAATATCACATGGTCTTAAGTATTCAGACCCTTTGCTGTGACTCTCATATATTTAACTCAGGTGCTGTCCATTTGTTCTGATCATCCTTGAGATGGTTCTACACCTTCATTTGAGTCCAGCTGTGTTTGATTATACTGATTGGACTTGATTAGGAAAGCCACACACCTGTCTATATAAGACCTTACAGCTCACAGTGCATGTCAGAGCAAATGAGAATCATGAGGTCAAAGGAACTGCCTGAAGAGCTCAGAGACAGAATTGTGGCAAGGCACAGATCTGGTCAAGGTTACAAAAAAATTTCTGCTGCACTTAAGGTTCCTAAGAGCACGGTGGCCTCCATAATCCTTAAATGGAAGACGTTTGGGATGACCAGAACCCTTCCTAGAGCTGGCCGTCTGGCCAAACTGAGCTATCGGGGGAGAAGAGCCTTGGTGAGAGAGGTAAAGAAGAACCCAAAGATCACTGTGGCTGAGCTCCAGAGATGCAGTCGGGAGATGGGAGAAAGTTGTAGAAAGTCAACCATCACTGCAGCCCTCCACCAGTCGGGGCTTTATGGCAGAGTGGCCCGACGGAAGCCTCTCCTCAGTTCAAGACACATGAAAGCCCGCATGGAGTTTGCTAAAAAAACACCTGAAGGACTCCAAGATGGTGAGAAATAAGATTCTCTGGTCTGATGAGACCAAGATAGAACTTTTTGGCCTTAATTCTAAGCGGTATGTGTGGAGAAAACCAGGCACCTGTCCAATACAGTCCCAACAGTGAAGCATGGTGGTGGCAGCATCATGCTGTGGGGGTGTTTTTCAGCTGCAGGGACAGGACGACTGGTTGCAATCGAGGGAAAGATGAATGCGGCCAAGTACAGGGATATCCTGGGCGAAAACCTTCTCCAGAGTGCTCAGGACCTCAGACTGGGCCGAAGGTTTACCTTTCAACAAGACAATGACCCTAAGCACACAGCTAAAATAACGAAGGAGTGGCTTCACAACGACTCTGTGACTGTTCTTGAATGGCCCAGCCAGATCCCTGACTTAAACCCAATTGAGCATCTCTGGAGAGACCTAAAAATGGCTGTCCACCAACGTTTACCATCCAACCTGATAGAACTGGAGAGGATCTGCAAGGAGGAATGGCAGAGGATTCCCAAATCCAGGTGTGAAAAACTTGTTGGATCTTTCCCAAAAAGACTCATGGCTGTATTAGATCAAGAGGGTGCTTCTACTAAATACTGAGCATTTTTCAGTTTTTCTTTTTTAATAAATCTGCAAAGATGTCAACAATTCTGTGTTTTTCTGTCAATATGGGGTGCTGTGTGTACATTAATGAGGAAAAAAAATTAACTTAAATGATTTTAGCAAATGGCTGCAATATAACAAAGAGTGAAAAATTTAAGGGGGTCTGAATACTTTCCGTACCCACTGTATATGTGTGGCTTATACAAAAAAGATGCAAAAAGGAAAACTCTTTGTGGAAAACTGTTTTTCTTGATGGATGTGAGAGACTTAACAATGTGGAGGAATATGTTGTGGTTGAAATTAAAACTTGAATAATTTGATCAATAATTAGTGTTATATTTAATACAAGTCACAGTTCTGGACTTTTGTTTGTGTTCCTGATCTCCTGACTTTTGTTCCTTTGACCTAGTTTTCTTTGGTTTCCCTGATTAGTTCATTCTGTTCACCTGTGTTCATTCTATTTAGTCATTCGTCTCTCGTTTGCTTTAGTATTTAAAGTCCCTGTTCTGTTCAGTCCTTGGCCGGTTATTAATGTGAGTTTAAGTTGTGTTGATGTTGTACTACTCCTTGCTCCTGGAGTCTTTCTGTTTATCATGTGGCTTTATCATTAAAAGACTGTTTTGGATTACTCCTGCGTCGTGCGCTTTTAGACAGCCAGCACTTGTAACAATTGAAGCATGATCATAATTGTGGTTTGGTTTTACTCCCCTGTGGGACAAAGAAAACCCATCAAAACAAGTGGAAATATGCAGCTAAAGTACAAAAAAGAATATGATGTACTGGCACTGTTCAGTGCCCAAGAACATTCAGTTCAGGTTCAAACAAACCCATGATGTAAAACGCATTGCAAAAGCACAGTGTGGGCATGATCCTAAATTAACTCGGTAAGTGCCAAATGTGAGGAAAAATTGGTGTGATGAGTAAATAAAACCAGCAGGAGGAAAAATTTTTAGAAACATAATAAATGCTCACAAATGTCTGACGTAAGTTAATCAAATCAAAAAGATGCAAATTGTGTACTAAAAAGAAAAACCCATGAAAAAATGTTATGATAATATTGGTTTCACCGTTTCACTGGCACAGTTTGACATAATTATACATAAAGATAAGCAACAAAAAAAAACATATTGATTTTAAAATTAAAACAATGCAAAATACAGTTTCTAGGTGAGTAATAAATATTTATGGCCATATTTTTGCCACTGGCAGTTGATTCTGGACCCCGGGTCTGTCAAAACCAAATGTTTAATATGGTAAATTGTGTTAGTGAAATCCTAAACCTAATCCACTCAAGCAGCTGTGGAATGACAGATATTACTATTCATAATGGAGCTTGATGAAGCTCCGTCGGTTTTGCCTGCGAGCAGAACAAAAACTCCACTTTTAAATGCATTAACTCTGGAGGTAAATGTCACTTTGCTTTTGACTTCACAGAATATTTGGTGTTGATATGAAGCAAAAACACTCAATTAAATACATTACGGTTCCATACAGCAATGAAATATGAAAAAGGGGTCGCATGCTTTCACTGGCACTGCAAGCAGTGAATAAATCATTCTGCTGGCTTTGTGTTAGCTTATACATTTTCAGCACAATTTGTACCTCTGAGGTAAAATACACTAATAAATAATGTGTGAAATGTGTAGGTTTGCAGTTAATTGGTATTCAGCAGACATTTTTATCCAAAGCAGCTAATACTTGGCTAATGAGAGGAACAGCCTCTCTTGAACATCTTGGGGTTAAGTGTCGGTCACAAGGCCACAGTGGTGACAGAACAAGATGTTGATGACAGTAACCACACAATTAATGTGTCTAAATGATTTACCATTGCCCTTACAATAATTACTGTGGTAACCATTGTTTCCAACAAAATTGTGTAGTTATTGTATGTAAAATCATCAAATATAAATATGGTGGATCAGTGAAAGCAGCTTTTGGAATATGCATGTATTTTTGTTTGATTTATTTTGTCTTGCTTACAAAGATACAGTAATTTTATTGCAATAACTTTAGTGATTAGTGATTTAGTGGTGTTTTGGCTGAAACTATTGTTACTATGGTAAATGTTTGTTATGAACCTTGAAACTTTGAAAACTAAAACTAAAACTTAACCTAAAACTATATATATATATATATATATATA
>NW_015657967.1:5757-6283 GCF_001515625.1 Sinocyclocheilus rhinocerous | reverse complement strand
CAGATGGGTTTGGAGCATCATGAGGATGAGTAAATGATGACAAAGATCACTTTTATAGAAGAACTTTCAAAATCTAGTCAAAATGCCCTGTGATTAGGGCTGGGCGATATAGCTAAAAAATTTATCAACGATATAATGTTTCATATAGTTCGGTATCGAGAATTATTGACATTTTTTATAACATTTTTTAAAACAAAGAGCAATAGAAAAAATATTTAAATTTAACCACTGTATTTTTAAATAAACCCAATTTATTGAGACAAACAACAATTTTTTTTTGTTTTAACAGCCAAACACACAATAAAAATTAAACAAATATCTAATTTCTAATGTTTTATATGCAGATTAAATA
This sequence comes from Sinocyclocheilus rhinocerous, assembly GCF_001515625.1. NCBI lineage: Eukaryota > Metazoa > Chordata > Actinopteri > Cypriniformes > Cyprinidae > Sinocyclocheilus > Sinocyclocheilus rhinocerous. The sequence continues at coordinate 5,931 of NW_015657967.1, read as the reverse complement.
GGTCTTAAGGAAACTTTTGGCTTGTCTTCCGAGGCCACAGGAGGGTGCAATGAGCAAAATAATGCAGCACATTTAAATTGTCACCGCAAGGAAATAAATGTCTAAAAAAAAAAAACCTGCATTACGTCTAAATTAACTCATAAAAATCAAATATAATTTCGTAAATTGCATAAA
>NW_015657967.1:0-5547 GCF_001515625.1 Sinocyclocheilus rhinocerous | reverse complement strand
ATCTGCTTACCCCCAGGGCATCCCAGATGTAGGTGACTTTGTTTCTTCAGTAGAACACAAACGAAGATTTTTAACTCAAACCGTTGCAGTCTGTCAGTCTTATAATGGAAGTGAATGGGAATCACGGCTTTGAGAGTAAAAAAAACATACACAAACAAAACCAAATTAAACCCTGCGGCTCATGACGATACATTGATGTGTAAAGACACGAAATGATCGGTCTGTGCCAGAAACTGAAAAGTATTTATATCGTTTTTTACCTCTGATGCACTGCAATGTCTGAACAGTCCTGAGCGCGTCCTGAGTAGTGATGTTCGGTTCTTGAACGAATCGTTCTTTTGAGCCGGTTCTCAGGGTCCAACTCAAAAAGAACCAAATGAGCTGGTTCAACCAACTGTCGAAGTTTGCTGAGGATTACAGAGGACTCAACAAGAACCGAATGAGCCGTGGCGAAGTTTGCTGAGGATTACCGAAGATTCTGATGAGTGAGTTGACGATACTGTGCAAGCCTGAGGCGCGTAATATTCTTATTATGTTATTAATTTACATTTTAATAAAACCTGAAAAAACCTTTCTGTCGAGTGATGTAAATACATTTTACAATAGTTTATTGTGCATGCATATTATATTTAAAGTTGCTTAAAAATCAAGGAGTTTATAAGACTGGTTTATTCATTCTTTATAGTGTAGACATGTAGAACATATATGCGTTTGTGCATCAATGTCTGTAATGTGTGTTGTAGGTGTGAAACTTTTAGGAATCTTATTCAAGTTGTAGGCTTGTCAATATTTGTCAGTCAGTCGTATCGGAGGATCCGCGAATGAAACTGTGACCACAAACTCCATTAACTTAAGTGAATTATATGGCAATAATCAGCAATATGCTTTCATACAAATAACTTTATTTTTGAATGTTTCAATATGTGTTGACACAAATAACTTATTTGAATTTTTAATTGATACAACATGGCACTGAGTTGTTAGAAAAGAAATGCGTAGAGACGTTATTGCTTGATGACGTCAGGAACCGATGAATCGGCTTTTTGAACCGGTTCAATGAGCCGATCTGTCTGAAAAGAACCGGTTCGTGGAAATGAATCGGACTTTGCATCACTAGTCCTGAGCGCGTCCTCGACAGCCGGCGCATGACGCGTTGTAACCTATTGTGCATTATGGAAGAACGAAACACACGATGCAGGTCACCATCAACCTATGTATTAATGTTAAAGGAAGGTGCAACCAAACGATAGAAAGTACAATGTGTTTTCCCCTCAGCATATACACACGAGTGCAGGGGCAGAGGAAACCCCGAATCAGAGTCTTAAAGGGACAGATACCCAGACCATTACATCTCCCCCCAGCAGAAAAAAAAAGCTGTCCTCAGCTGTAAATGACAGGCAGACGTACCTAACACAACTACCATACATGGTTAGATGCTTAGATATAGCAGCTGACAAGTACAGGTATTTGCATCAACATCATCTTGGGAACATACATGTTGCCTGATGAGATAATAACATAGCCTCTAATATATAAAAAAAATTAAAGAAAAGAAAGGAAAACAAATGTGAAAATAAAATACACTGGGCCGAATCACAAATACACCATTGGAACATACAGAGCATAACAGCATTGTTGTACCCTCACAAATATGTATAGAGAGAAACACCATTATGAAAGTAATCAAGAACCGAAACTAACAGCAACATTTCAACACTTAAATCTATAGTTAACAATCAGGCCCCCTCACAGTAATATTAACACTCCCTTTTTTTTGTATGAAACTCATTTGTCCACTTAGTTGTCGACCAGTCTGTTGTGACTCTGGGATGAACTCTGGGCCTTAAATTGTAGTGACACCCCTGTACTGGGCTTTGTACGGGATCATCCAAAATACAAGAGTCAGGAAAAACATTATCGTCCCTTGCGGTGCCTTGCACCATCGGGCAAAAGTCAACCGTTCCTGCCTGCCCATCATTAAGCAAGTCATCTTCTCTCTCAATGCAGGGTGATGGGTTCAGCTCCAAATCACCACCGCCCATCATTTCCTGAACACCCAGACTGGAATCTCCAGCATCAGAACCACTCGGACCAGGAACTTGAATGGTATGCGCCTCAGCCGTTTGCCAAGTGTGAAAGGGCTGTAGATTCACAACATGCACCACACCCAAATCCTGAGCACCATCAACACTAGCCAGCCTATAATTTACCTCAGATAGCCGCTGCATGATTCGATAAGGGCCTCCATATAGTGGAGCCAACTTAGCAGCAAAGTTTGCTGCTGCATCGGACCTGGGGTGCGTTTTCAAGCGCACTAAGTCTCCAGGGGCATATTCAACTGGCCGTCGACGCAAATCGTAGTGACGCTTCTGTTTCTCATGGCTAGCCTCCAGGGCTACCCTTGCATGATCATGAGTCATGGATAACGTGCTTCTCAGAACATCGGGTCGACTAAGCATAGGGTCATTTAAATAATCAGTAGGCGGTTGGATGAGGTGGTCCAGTGGAGTTGCCAACTCACGCCCATAAAGCATTCGTGCAGGGCTAAATCCTGTGCTTTCATGGGGTGCTGTCCTCAAAGCAAAACAAATCTGTGGGATATATCTGTCCCAAGACGTGTGCTTATCTCCCACGTAGGCTCTGATGGCGGTCTTCAAAGTTCTGTTGACTCGTTCTGTAGCGTTGGTTTGGGGGTGGTAAGACGTAGTCAGCCTATGATCAGACCCCACCATCTCAACCACTTTAATGAACAACGCACTTACAAACGGGGCTCCTCTATAAGAAATAAGGTGCCTAGGAGCTCCATGTCGTGCAAAAATGTCACCCACAAATTTGCTTGCGGCAACTTGTGCACTGGCTTCCCTGACAGCACTAGCCTCCACCCATTTACTGAAATAGTCAACAAAAACCAAGATGTACTGGTTTCCAGATGCAGTCCGTGGCAACGGCCCCACAAAATCAACCCCCACATACTCCCAGGGTTCATTGGCATGCACAGGGACCAACAAGCCCGCTGGTTTCAGTTGGGATGGTTTGGTGAGCTGGCAAACTGTGCAGGAAGATAAATACGTGCGCACATCACCTCTCATTTTAGGCCAAAAAAATCTCAGTCTAAGCCTGGCAAGGGTTTTTTTTATACCAAGATGCCCCGCAGTAGGGTGATCATGATAATACTCTAGGATAGATCTCCGTATTGCCAATGGTGCCACTAACTTTAAATCTTTCCATGGGTGCATACCACACTGGACATTCACATCTTTGTAGTACAACAGTCCGTCTTGCACCATGTAACGGCCCTCAAAATTATCATCGTCCTCAATAGTCTCTGCATTCTCCAACTTACGAAGCAGCACACCAGTTTCGGAATCATCCAACTGAACCTGCCGTATTTGCTGCCTGTCCCCTAACTCAAGTAGTGGTTGGATACGCAAGTCCAGACCAGCTATAATGGCATAGTCAGGCAACACATCCAAAGGGCCACTACAATCAGGCAAGGGGTTACGGGACAGAGCATCAGGGACCCTATTTCCCACACCAGGTTTGTGCTTGATGCTGAAATCAAAATCTTGCAGCCGAAGACACCAGCGCGCCAACCGACCAGAGGGATTGGGCCTCGACATCAGCCATTGTAAACTACTCTGGTCCGTGTATACAGTGACATGCAGACCTTCAATGTAGGGTCGGAAGTGCTCAAGGGCCCATATCAACCCCAGACACTCCTTCTCTGGAGTTGAGTATGGTTTCTCAGCCTTATTCAGAGTTCGACTCGCGTACGCCACAACTATCTCTCGTCCTTCCTCATCTTGCTGCATTAGTGCTGCCCCCAGCCCTGCATCACATGCATCGGTGTGGATATAAAATGCCTTCCCAAAGTCAGGAAACCTCAAAACAGGTGAAGAGGTCAAACACGACTTTAAGTCATCCATTGCCTTCTGACAAGAATCATCCCACACAAACGGTGTTGCATCTCGTGTCAGTGCACACAAAGGTTCTGCAAGCTTTGCATAATTCCTAATGAACCTACGATAGTAGCTGCTCAGCCCCAAAAATTGTCTCACCTGTTTGACACTCTTTGGGACGGCAAACTCAATCACTGCCCGTACTTTGTCGATATCAGGCAAGATGCCACCCGGCGTCACTTTGTATCCCAGGAATTTAAATTCCTCCCGGCAAAACTGACACTTGCCCAGCTTCACAGTCAGGCCAGCCGTCCGTAAGCGGCTAAACACTTCACGTATGTCATCCAAGTGCTGTTCGAATGTCGGGGACACAATCACTATATCGTCAAGGTATACGGCACAACACTTGTATATCAGCCCAGCCAAAACAGAGTTCATGAGCCGTTGGAAAACAGCCGGTGCATTGCATAAACCGAACGGCATGACTTTGAATTGGAAAAGGCCACAATGGGAAGTGAAGGCTGTCTTGGGACGGGAGCTCTCCTCAACACCCACTTGCCAATAACCCCTGGCAAGATCGATTGTGCTGATGAAGTTTCCCCTTGACAAAAAATCCAACGAGTCATCAATTCGAGGCATAGGATGACTATCTCGAACAGTGACGTTATTCAGAGCTCGATAGTCTACACAGAATCTCCATTCGCCCGACAACTTCGGCACAATAACCACCCATGGCCCCCATGGCCCCAACGCAGGCTCAATTATTCCCTCATCCAGCATTGTAGCTATCTGCTCCTCACTTTTTGCCGTTTTTGCCGGTGAGGCACGGTAGGGGGGTAAATTGATAGGTCTTGCAGAGCCAGTGTCAACTGAAATCTCAGCCAATGTAGTATGACCTAACTGGCTGCTAAACAAATCATCAAAACTCATCAGCAACGCTCTAAGCTGCAGTCCCTGCTCGTCAGTCAAAGACGAGCCACTGATTAATAATTCCATCTTTGTTAGAGAGGTCTGTAGGCTGGCTAAAGTTGGCCCTTCAAACACACTATTTTGATCGTCCCAATCCGGACCCGCCATACCATCCACATCCATGTTTCCGATGGTTATTTTTCTGCTAGGAACATGGATGCTGATTGAGGCTCGAAGCATGAAATCCATCCCCAATATATGATTGGGACTGTTAGGTTCGGCAGAACGACAAACCTTTGAAAAAAACGTTGTCCCTGAAACCAAAATGTCAGCCAGGTACTTCCCAAAGGTTCACACGTACCCGCATCTGCCAATCTGAGAGGGGAGAACATCCAAGGTGTGAGGTCATGGGCGGATGTCAATATATCAACCCTTATTGCGGACAATGAAGCACCCGTGTCTAAAGTGGCCATTATTTCGACATTCTTCAGCTTAACAGACACAGGAAAAGGATTGTTCCAAAGGGAAAGTGACGACCCATCTTCAATATGACCTAAATTAGGTTCAAGGAGAGTTTGATCACCAATCTGAGGCCTATTTATTGTCTGGGGGGAGGGTTGCCTCGACGAAAAGTCCTCCCCCCTCTCACGTTTCCCGAATCAGGTAGTCCATGACCCGAAACACCCACAAATGGCATTGTACCATTTGATCCCGGGTCCTCAGCCCTCGATTCAGCTGT
>NW_015657966.1:430645-430932 GCF_001515625.1 Sinocyclocheilus rhinocerous | reverse complement strand
TTTAAATGATTAATCGTGCAGCTCTAATGTAAACACTGCAAATTGTTTTGAAAGGATATCGTCACGTTCTCGCGAGACCAGTCGGATCTTGCGAGACACATCGGATCTCACGAGATCTCGTCACATCCCTACAAAACCATAGTTTGGTAGAACAACTCGTGTGCTTGGGGTCGTTGTCTTGCTGCATGACCCACTTTCTCTTGAGATTCAGTTCTCAGACTGATGTCCTGACATTTTCCTTCAGAATTTGCTGGTATAATTCAGAATTCATTGTTCCATCAATGATG
>NW_015657966.1:425509-430408 GCF_001515625.1 Sinocyclocheilus rhinocerous | reverse complement strand
CTACCACCACCATGTTTCACAGATGGGATAAGGTTCTTATGCTGGAATGCAGAGTTTTCCTTTCTTAAAACATAACGCTTCTCATTTAAACCAAAAAGTTCTATTTTGGTCTCATCAGTCCACAAAACATTTATCCAATAACCCTCTGGCTTGTCCACATGATTTTAAGCCAACTGCAGATGGGCAGCAATGTTCTTTTTGGAGAGCAGTGGTGTCTTTCGATGGTATTTTTTCTTTTCCTCTTGCCTCTGTATAATGCATATCTGGGCTCCAGACTCATTCTTCCCACTGGTCGCTCCTTTGCAACTAACTTTCTCAGCTGGTCGCACGAGCACCTGATTTGGTCACAATATTTTTTTTTATTTTTTTTTGCGCTACAACATGGGATTATTCAATGGATGCTGATGAACTTTGATCATAGTAAGGCGCTCCTGTGATTAGTAGTAAATCTCCAGCACGTGCTTTCAGATGGAGCGGCATTTAATACACCGAGCCATAGATCACTGACAAGCTACGCAAAATCGCGTTCAAAATCGCATTCGATTTTTTGCACTAAAAAAAGTACCAGGTACTGTACCCAGTGGAAAAACCCCCAAAAGTGAACCGTACCGTGCCGTACCATGCAGTGGAAAAGCGCCATATGTGTTCTGGCAGTGAACTGTGGTGGCCTAATGAACTGCACATTGCTCTGATGGCAATGTGTGAAGAACCCAACACAGAGAAGATTAATCTCACACATGCGCAGAGAGAGCTGTTGAGTGCATTAAGTGCAGTGAACTGAACACAGGTGAACAGATTGGAAGATAATCTGCCTCAGAAAGAGAAGGAGAGAGAGATTTAAACATAATATACAAGCTAAATCACATTAACAGCACATTTCAGAACCACTAGAAAAGTAGATTAAAGGAAGGCTATGAAATAGCAAAAGAGAAGAACGGAGACGAAAGACAAAGAAAAAGAAACGAGAGCACAAGGACAGTCCAAGTTCATCATCTCCATATGGCGGACAGCAGAGGCTCATGGGAGAGAGCTGTGACTTACCCACAGGCAGACGCACTACTGTCTGACACTCTGCACTACACAGCTTTACACTGGCATAACTAACTGTATATCATTCAGATACATATATGTTTGAAGAAATAAACAGAATTAAATAAGCCAGCCATGCATATTTGGAGGCTTTTAAAAGTGTCAAATGGACTTAATTTATTGTTGCCTCTCTGCTGCCTTTGACATCACAGCTTCTGTGAAGGGTTGGGACTTTGTGTGTTCTTCTTGTGCCTTCAGCTAAAATCTGATTTAACTTCATATAAACTAAACAAAATTGTAAAACAAAATACTGTTGTCCTGAAAGCACTGTTTTCAAACTCTCACTAGTCATGGCAGAAAAGAAAAATATTTTTCCCAGCAGTACGAACTTGAAATGTTACTTTAAACGTTCTGGATTTCACAAGTAAACTATGATGTAAGTACAGGGCTCACAAAATCGCTAGCCCAATGTCCCAGGGCTATTGTATCTTCCAGTCGGGCTACCAAAATGTATGCTATCTTGAATAGTAATATAAAATTCCTTCCTGATTCGCATTGTTCACTCGCTTGTAGGGGTGAAACGGATCATTGTTGATCATTTGCACGTGTTTCTAAGTCTTGCCAATTTAAACATTCAAGCGTTTTAAACCATTCAAGCACGTGAAGAAGCTAAAGAGAATTCTATTCGGTACTCGCGCTGTTATTTGCGCACTCACTCAGGGTGTACTCACACTAGGCGGTCTGAACCGTGCCCTAGCGCGTTTGACCCCCAAAGTCCGGTTCGTTTGACTAGTGTGATCGCTCCGTACCGCTCCCGTGTGCGGTTCATTTAGCCATGTAGTGTGATCGCTTACCGTGCCAGAGCACGGAACAGCTACTATTTTGTGTGCGCTACTGTCATCATTACGACCGCAAACATCTTCTGTTACTACTACTACAGTACACTTTCCAATTCATTTAATTAGGGCTGCAACAACTAATCAATAAAATCAATAATAATCGATAATGAAAATAATCGACAACGAATGCTATTATCGATTAGTTGCGTCTGCCTACCACGCACGGAAAACTTCCGCTAGTCGCGTCATGTTACATATTCATGTGAATGTTTCTATTTTGCATGAAGGCTCGTCCTGACAGTCTGCGTTAAACTTCAGACTTTACTGAACGAGCGCCGCCACACACGTGCGTCAAACAGTCGGAACGCAGTAAAGAGGGAGCAAATTAAATATTCAGCGCAATTATATTCATTTTGCTGTTATTGTATTTCTGTTATTGGAAGTTAAATTTGGGTTTGAAAGTCAACATGTAATTCATGTATTTTATGATAGCAACTGTAAAGGGATAACAGAGTGTGATTGAATATAAATGTAAGATGTTTCTTACATTTACAGAATAAAGAAATGACAGGAACAGTTTACTGTGTTCAGAGTGAATGTGTGTTCCTGTAGACTTTTAACACTGAGTTTGTGTTTTTCTTTACTATCTTCATCATTATTATTTCCATTTTAATATAGGTAATTAAAAGGTCATTTGTCCATTTGTCTGTTTAAACTGTCCATTTAAACTGTGCTTTATAACTCTTTTACACAATGTATAGCATAGAGATATATTCACCACAGTATGTTTTCATAGCATTCATAGCAACGGTTCTGGTTCTCACCTTACTGATGAACAGGAATTGTAGTTTGCGAGTAGGCCTAAAGCTGCAAATTCTTTCATTAATGTCAGCTGCCTCCGTAATAATCCTCTGATTCATGCAAGTGAAAATCTCTACACAGTATAAATGATAAGTTTATTAGGCAGTCTATTAGCAAAAGTGGTTTTCTCCACTTTATCTCGTGGTTATCTCATACATGACGTAAGCGTGCTCCAGCCCGGAATGTTTAGTGCAAGTGTGAGTGAAAGCAAGTGGGGGAGTGCGGGGGGGAGGGGGATGATCGCGCTCAGGCTCGGTTTAAAACAACTGGGCCTAGTGTGAGTGCACCCTCAAAGCGCGCACAACAGAGAGACGCGTATCAGACAGCGCGCGAAAACAGAATTGATTCCTCTTTCACGGATCCTTGCATCTGAATGGACACATGCACACAAAATGATTTCAAAATAACTGTCGGCAAGTGTTCTCGTGAACACAGTCGGTTATGTCATGAGTGAACGTAAACAATGGAGAAAGAAATCTCATGTGCATCATTATATTGGATCCAAGCAATTGTTCTTAAAGGGGCAGCAGCCTATAAAATGCCTGCTGTTCCATTAGTGCCACCTGCTGTCAGAGAGTGACGTGTGTCTCATTCAGTCCGTTTGCTGTTTTTGTTTCATTCAGATATGTTTTATGTAGCATAGTTTCACAAATCTTAAGTCATACCATTCTGTTTTTGCTTCAAATTTTGAAATTATACAATCTAATTACAGTCTAAATAACATGTATTTAGCATCTTTGTTTGGATCGTAATTAAAATGCAGTGGTTGCCTCTGATTTTAAATGGAAAGAGCACAGGCAAAGTCTTTGTTTATATGAAGAGATTTCTTTTATTTGTATTATTCATTTATTTTTATGATTTGGGATTATATTTTTTATGATTTGGGAATATATTTTTAAATATTATTTGACATTTAAATTTCACAAAGAAATATGTGGCATTTTGTCTGAGAAATAATTAAACGGGTCCCTTTTCACTGTTGCACTGTGTTGAGGGAACAGCTGTTAATATGGTTAACACCCGGTCATGCATGAAAAAAAAAATACCGTCACGGTACTGTGTAAAAAACGGTAAAAATACTGTGTAACAACGTTCGTAGTTCGGGAAGGAGGAGGCGGGAACCGGAAAACATTTAAACCATTTAATAATAAAACAAACACAAAACGAAAGTAAAGCGGCAGCCCCTCGCGGACGACTGCCGCACACAGCGACTTTTTTGGATAAACCTTAGCTATGGTTCAGTTGGAAGATTTCGCCAGTGCTGTCCCACGAACGCAAGGTCTGACTTTCCCTGAGAAGTGTCACCTCTCTCGGCATCTGTTCTGTTCTCTGCAGTGAGCGGCAGAGAAGCAGCTCATTCAGTTGGCCGCACCGCAGCCGACTCGTCAATAAATGAGTACAAAACAGCGTTTCCTAGCACCTGTCGCTTACTGATTGTTCGGGAAACGGCGAACATTTAAACAAAACTTTAATAAAATAAAATAAACAAACACAAAATTAAAGTAAAGCGGCAGCCCCTCGCGGATGACTGCCGCACACAAAACACAAAATAAACTCCAGGCCTGGTCCTCTCTCGTCCGACACTGTCGTCACTCCTCCCTTTTATCCTTCCGGAGCTCCTCCGTGAGACTTGAGACCGGTGAGTGGTGCAGGTGTCGCTCATTATCAATTACTCCACCGGCCTCGCTCTGTTCCCACGGCCCCGCCCACACTCGTCACATACCGTGATATAAATTTTTGGTCATACCGCCCAGCACTACTACATGCTACTAGTTTTTACTGGTGTCGAAGTAAAGCTTCTTTAAATAATATGGAGAAAATTTATTTTTTTTTGCTCATCAAAAAAATGATCCCATCTGTCACTTGAAATCCACATTTTGATCCAAGCCGTGAGTTTTGTGATCTGTTGCACACCTACTCTCTTGACTCGATATTTCAAGAAAAAATACAATCAAAAGCTTATGAAGTTTTCGATCATGCTGATTTGTCCGCAGTGGAGTTCAGCCAATGTCTTTTTTTTTTTATTATTCAGGCTAGTTAAATTCATTTTGGGCTACCAAATTCTGAAGAATGCCTGCGTGAAGGGCTACCAGGGATTTTGACATTTTAGGCTAAGTGCAATATCACACGAGTGCAAATGTGATACTGATCTTATACAACAGTTTAGTAA
>NW_015657966.1:419930-425335 GCF_001515625.1 Sinocyclocheilus rhinocerous | reverse complement strand
GTTAAAATTATTAACGCATTTAACGCACTTGCCCCGGCCCAGACCTATGTGGGTCATCTGGCATTTCATAAAGTCGATTGATGACAAATATGAGGCAGGGCAACAACTCACTGTGTGATGGAGCCTAGAGAACGTAGTTAAAATGTCCCTGAAATTCAAGATATGGGGCAAAAATGCCACTGTTTGAGTTTGTCTCATATTTACATCATATAGCCTAGTTAAGCAATATTGCACGAGCAATAAGTGCAATATCACACGAGTGCAAATGTGATACTGATCTTATACAACAGTTCAGTAAGTCAGAAGTTAATATTGTGTTATTTTAGACACAATGTTGTCTGTTTTGCTCAATTTTGCCAACGAAAATATAACCTAAAGACAAAGCAGAACTGTTCGTCTCCGAGCAACAAGCAGCTGCATTTCATTTCTTAATCCACGTTTTGAACGAACTGGGTGAAGCATTTGGCGCGTTGAACCATTGGCCATAGGCGCGTTTGATTTGAAGCAGCTGCACAGACCGATCGGTGTATGACATCAAAGTACCGCGAGAGCAATTCAAAAGCATCAAAAGTCTGCTCTCTAATCGCTCTTGCGATACTTTGATGACACACCGATTGGTCTGATGGTGATGATCTGCTTCAAGTCGAACAAGTCTAATGATTCAATGGACCATTCATAAAGAACCATTAGGCTTGTTTGAGATGCGCCTCGCCTTGCCTGAAATGAAGGCGAGAGTAGGCGGCTGCAGTGAGGGGAGGAGTGAAATAAGTGCAGTCAAGACAGACGGTTCGGACCTCTCAAAGTGGAGCAGATACCTACGAGATCAAAGGCAGATATCACGATATTCTCACTCACGTGCTGTGCTGCTGATAAACATGATATGATATGATTCAGTTCAGTTGCTTTTATATGAAAATAAATATGATGAACAAGACACTCACAGTGGGCAAATGCATAAAGCGCATCATAATTTGAAATCAAGCAGAACTCTCCTCCTAACCACATTCAATTCACACGGACCGACCTTCACGCAGAGAACACGCGAACATGCAGGATACAAATGCACACTTCACAAGATCTCAACTAGATTCGACTAAGTCTGCAAGGTTTGTGAAATTAAATGTTCATTAGTCATTCAAAGATTTGTTTAAATTATATAAATGTGCATTTGCTGAATGCTGACGGCAAACGAGAAAGTATTATAATGTTTGCCTTTCTATTACGAACAAGAGGGAGAATGTGAGCACTGTGTGCTCAGGCGCTGCCGCTCTCAGCGCCGTCAAAATAAACGTCCCGCCTCGAACACATCGGCCAAACAGAAAAACGTATCGGCTGATGCCGATATTTGAAAAATGCCAAATATCGGCCGATATATCGGCCACTACTCTCCATCAAGCGATTCTGTGCCATTTCAATTCATCACTGTATTTGACGCACCATAAACTCTAGTGTGAAGACGCACGACTCGCTGTCGCTTTGCTGAGAGTGCTGCGTTTCTCACACATGCAAAGAGAGAGAGCGAGAGTCTTACATACCACGCTGAATCGACGCGCAACATGTAAACCATATTCTTTGTTGTATTTTCCTGTCAAAATAACGAAGTTCATTTTGAATTATTGCACTTTTAAGAACAAGCAGAAGAAATGCCGGTTTCTCCAGTAGTGGGCGGGGCTAATGCACAAACGGCAATTTCATTGGCTGGCGCTCACCTATTACCGTTCATGTTTTGATTTCAGCAAATAAGTTCGAGCGAACGCTGACAACAGGATTAATATTCATGAACCCAGCAGCTCATCAATCCTTAGTGTGTTTTATATTGTTATTAGTAGTAGAATTAGTAGTAGTATTATCTTTTAATAATAATTACTATTATATATTATTATTATCAGGGGTGTGAAGTAACGATTTACAAATACTCACGTTACAGTAATTAAGTAGTTTTTATCAGTAATTGGATCTCTATCTTTAAGCCCTTTCAAGCCACACGCTTTTGAAATCTTGATTTCAAAATCCAGAATTTTTCCAAAAATCCCTGGCGCCTAAAAGGTTAAGTGATGTATCGGTACTTTTGCTCCGCTATTTTCCTCCGTTTGTGGTCGTTACATGCTTATTTTAATTTTATTTTTATCCATCAACGTGATTGGATAGAGAGAAATAGGTCTCGTGACTTTCGTCAAATCAAATTGTGCATAGAAAACTTAAACCGCCAACTGTTTATCATGGCTGCTGGAACTGCATTATTCAAGCATCAATTCAGTCGCATCTTCCTCTAACTTGATATGTTAAGGTAAATTTCGGATTTTTGCTTACTAAATGATTTGTATATATGCTTGCCTATCTACACGGCCTGAAATTTGGTGTGAGGTTGCGGGTATTGCGTACAGTGTTAACTCCCGCAAGTGCCACGTTCAGGTAAATTCCCACTCCCTTATGAGACGCGCGATCTGCGCTGCCTCATCTCTCTCTCGCGTGCGTTCTGCAGCAGTCACTTGGATAAGTCATTGTTGCTTGTGGAACTTGTTGACTTTTGATGAGTTTGAGCGCGTGATGAGCGCTGTGAAAAAGTGTGTTGGAAACACAAATTGAGGACCAATCTGCACCTTATTGATGACCCGTGGCGTTAATATACCGCATCTGTGCCAGCGCGTGATGTAATAAAACTGCAGCTCGTTAATAAAAGTTTTTTTTATTTAAATTTTTTTTATCCATTTTATACAATCCGCCTTCATTTAGCAAGTGCACTCACGCATAAACAATTTTCAAGTTCAACACTTTTTGTTCCATTCAGTCGTGGATGCTGCTGATTCACCGAGACCGCCGCGGCTCAGCAAAGAGACATGCGTGTGTGTGTGTGTTTTCCTTTGAAAAAGTTTCCCCAGAAATAACTCGCTATTTAATGCATTTTTCCTTACAAATTGTATTATCAGCATAACAATTCGAGTAAATGTGTAAAAGGTATGGCATGAATTTGCCATCCTTCTAGAACAATGTGCATTTATGTTAAAATTGTAACATAAATGATCAAGTTTAGTTATTCTTATTTCTTTATTGCAAAACGCTAAAACTGGCACCGTTTTGGAGAGATGGTGTGTGATGCTGAACTATGAGTTTCTAATGGTGTTTGTATTTGCACTGTTCTAAACAATAATATTTTATGTGCAACAACAGCATGCTGTCTCAGTGGCCTTACACATGATTTTAAATCTATTTTTTCAAACTTTATGATTTAAATGGGGAGAATAACTTTCATCTTTTCTGAATACTGAATACTGTTTCCGTGCTGTTTTGATGCATTTTAAAGAGTTGGCAGTCAAAATTAAAACTGCTGGATGATAGATACTCTTCATTCTTTATGACAAATAAGATGATGTGAATTACAGAATGTACAACGTTTTTAAAATGTATCAATTGCGGTGTACAGTGTTTATTATGAGGGGGTAGAATCCACAGCTCAGTACTCACTACTCAATACTCATGAGTACTTTTAAATAGGCTACTCTTACTCAAGTAGTTTTTTGGACAAGTACTTTTACTCTACTCACACTACATTTTTTGGAAGGTAATGGTACTTTTACTTGAGTATATTTTTTCAGTACTCTTTCCACCACTGATTATTATATTATATATTACCATTATCTATAAGTTCAGTTTAAAATGACAAATATGTTTTCATACATGGTTACAAAGTTTTAGTTTTAAATAATCACTAAATTTCTATCATTAAATAGCGCTCAATTTTCATAATATCATAACATAATGCTTGATTGACTGATTAAGAAGCTAAGATTTAAGAAGCTGTGCCATTTTACAAAGATAAGCTAATTGGTGGAACATACAATACATACATACATACATACGTGTGTGTGTGTGTGTGTATGAGTGTGTGTGTGTGTGTATCAGTCTGGCGAGTGGCGAGTAAACTAAAAAATTTACTAGCTAAAGGCGATTATATTGCCAAGGTAAATGCGTAGAGGGTTGGTTTGTCACCTGGGATTATCCATATCATTATACACACTAGAGGAGACCTACTTCTGCTAAAAAACCACAAGACAAAGGCTATGGACTGACATTTCCCCAATGCAGAAGTCCAAATACAAGATATGTTTATTTTCATGTAGGACAGACGACAGCGGGCCAAAGTTGACATGCCTCTGGGTGTGTGAGTATGAACAAGAGAGAGCAACCCTCCTGTTACAGGCACTCCCATTCTTCTGAAGTGCACGCCAAAACACACACCCCACGCAGCTGTGAGAGAGCGCGTGTGTGTGTGTGCGAGTGTGCGGTGAGAGAGGGGAAGCTAGCTCTCATGCTTGCTCAACTGTGACATGGCTTGTGCTCAAGTGTTAAGTCATGTGCTTTCTTCCTAAACATCTTGTTTGAGAGATGAGAGAGAAACTTGCATTTTGACGTTGATGTTTGCCGTGACTGTGAGCCAATAAGACGCAATCTTTGCAGTCAACAAGCACCAGTTTTGGTGGCCTTGACCTATATTAGTGAAATTCAGCACAGCCTTCATGTAAATAGCTGTTCACTGCTTTCTTTTCATCCATCTCTTTCACCTGGTGCTTCAGATATAGGTCAACAAAACCGCATTCTGTACAGTCGCATATTTTTATACACACACATACACGGTTGATATCCACTGATATCTATTGTCCATATCTGTTAATGTATAAAAAAAAAAACATAAGAACATGTTACAAATCCAATTCATGCATAGAATGACTTTAAAAAACACCTCTTATATGATTAGCATGGGGGGGGGTTAGAATTTTTAGGGGAAACAAAGTCAAAAACATCAGGATATCATAATGAACAACAAAAGTTTCATTAAAATAAATTACTGAAAAGAACACTTCATTAGCAGTTGGGCTTGACCTTCATTACTACTTCTTAGAAAATAATTCATACAAATATTTACACTTACAAAAAAAATAGGGATGCACCGAAATGAAAATTCTTGCCCGAAGCCAAAACCGACCAAAATTAAACACTGGGCCGAAGGCCGAACACCGAATTTTTTTTTCACCATTGCATAAATTAAAAAGCCAAAATGTGCTTTTTACTGTTTTGTCTTGCTTTTCAAAGAAAAAAAAAATCAATTACAAAACAACAATTTAAATTTTTTTAACACTAAACATTTTTAACATTCTAGCAGACACTATACCAACAAAGAAAGCACAATTTAACTTAAAATTAATAAGTTAGTAAAATAATAATATTTGGCCATCAGACCCCCTTCTTGAATCAGCCATGTTTTTTTTGTGTTTTTTTTACTGTACAATTAAAAGCAGCCTTGCTGAGAAGAGACTTCTTTTTAAACATTAGAAAATATTACAGATCCTAATTTGAACACTGTGTGTGAATGTTATAATAAATGTATTAAAACAGAGCTGTTGTAATGA
>NW_015657966.1:415352-419812 GCF_001515625.1 Sinocyclocheilus rhinocerous | reverse complement strand
GACAACAGCAGATTTATAAATGAGTCTCATTACGAATACGTCGTACATATTGCATTGTCACATGCCTTGTAAAAATTCATAAAAATGTGACTGAGCAACTGACGAGCGCAGATTTCCCTCGCGGTTTGGACTTTGAACCCTGGCTAACGAGCAGATAGCACAGCGAGCTCGTGCAGCGCTGTCAGAATACATGCAATGCGCGCGTGTATTAGAAAACATAACGTTCTGCAGTTTATTTACTAATTGTTTAAGGCCATTTCATGATTTCAATCATCATACAGTAACCAGCAACAATCACCCCTTCCTCTTCTCATTGAAGACATGCGATGCAGTCCTAAACAGTCTCTCGCTGTCGGTGCTTGTAATGATTTTTGCATCTTTCTCCGACAGTTTAAATGCTTCCACACTGCTGACGTGTGTGCTGCATAATAAAGAGTGCGCGCCTCTCACTCTGCGCTGGTTGCTATTTGATCGCGTCATATCATTGTTCGGAACAATTTATTCGGTCTTTTCGCTTATTCGGCTTATACCGAAAGAGCTTTTTTTGCTATTTTCGGCTGAATAATTTTGGTTGCCGAATATTCGGTGCATCCCTAAAAAAAATGTAATAAATTTTAACAAAACTGCTTTCCTGCTTATAAATATTTTTGTCAGACAAATCAGTCATTTGGTGCGACCAACGACATACACAAAAAAAAATCTAAATATATAATTATAATTATTAATTAATTAATTGAAATAAATGAACAAAAATTTGACCCTTTCATGACATGGCAAGTTTAGTTTAGGTATGTAAATGTGGTGTGACTTCCCAAAAACATAGGATTATATTTAATAATAAAAATAAAAATACATATTTTAAAAACGCATAATTTTTGTAAACAAAAAGCAAACAAAAAACATAAATAATAATAACAAGAAGAAACATTCTGAATATTAATATCCTGCACTTTCAAAATATTCTTAGAATTAAAAAAAATCAAACCACATAAAATCCAACATGACTAGGGATGTAACGATTAACCGCGAACCGGTTGAAAATCGATTTAAATATGTGACGATTCAAATCGGTTGAGATGCTAAACAAATCGCGATTCAATTAGGGGTAGGAGTTTATATGAATGTATGTCTGAGGGGAACTTACTGTCTTTAGATGGTATTTTTTCGTACAGTAGTTTGTCCAAGCAATAATAAAAGGACACATTTAATTTATAATTTGTCTTAAATCTCATTTTGTTAAAAAAAAAAATCGTGAATCGAATCGAATCGTGAGTTGAGTGAATCGTTACATCCCTAAACATGACTAAAAACTTTGTACATTTCTAAAACATATTTTAGTAGAGTATACACTTCTTAAGGCGCCTCACATTTACTGTTGATCAGCGAAATTTAGGGCAAAAAAAAATCCACACAGATTTCAAAAAGATTTTCAAGATGTTCAATTTGGTCATGTAAATTCGCAGCACTGACACACAGGTGACATGTGTATGAAGTGTGCTTCAAACATCTCTACTACAGACAATGATTTTCAAAAACTAGATTTTCAAAAGATTTTTTCCTTTACTTTATCATGGACATCTTATTTGCCCCTGACAAATGCAACATCTGCACACAATCACCTTCTTCAGCTGACAGCCATTCAACATCAGAACCACTACTCTTCTCATTCCCAGAGACACACAAAACGGAAAAGCAGGGCATATCAAACCCAGTGGTTCTCAGCTAGAGGTTTACAGGTCTGTACAGGGTCCCGGAAAGTCTGGATCCTGAAGTAAAACCAGTTGAGAGCCACTGATCAAAACCATCCCGAGAGAGGATGATATGAGAAAGCCAAGACCCCACACATATCCAAACAAGGATCACGAGTACACGCTCTTTCTCCCTCTCTCTCACATGCATGCAACTGACCATACAAGGTGACCAAAAACTAGATGAAAGGTTATAGATAAATTGCACCCACACATGCCATTTTAAGTGCTCTCTTGAAGGAACAAACAAATGAAAGGTACAGCCAACTAATGTTAGTGGTGCCTGAGGTCAGTCTCAGGGGACCGTGTGAATGTGCCGTTGAGTGATGCTGTCATCAGTCCATGTGTCATCATTTACTCCGTTTGCGTTAGAACAAAACACGGTCTAACTAAACCACTGATCTACAGTGAAAACCATTCACTCTTGCACTGTTCCAAAACATAGTGAGCTGCCTACACAGACAGCATTTTAAAAATGTATAAGTGCTCTCCTGACATAAACACTGTAAGATACTTTGTTTAATACAAATTCTAAGGCAGGATTTTGTGTTTTCTTCATGAAGAAGCAAAGAATGAATTACGGCAAGCCCAATTAAAAAAATTTATCCAATTGATCTTTCTCTTTCTTTCTGCATTTTTCCTCTGCTCTAGTTTGTTTCCTACTCTAGCTTTCTAATAAACTTGAAATTGTATACTTATAATAAACATTGTTAGCTCTTTGACAAATTGTTTGTGATATTCCTCATATGCAAGCTACTTTTTAAAAATGTCTTCTAAATGAATAAATGTAAATGCTTATGATGGACAAAGTGAGAGAAATGTCAATGACCAAGGCTTACTTCATTCAGTACAGAAAAGTATTAAAAGGCGTTCAGTGTAAACATTTATAATTTTGCACAATATTGTGCTGTGCATTATGTTTTTTTTGTGCTTATGCTGTTAGCGTAGCAGCATGCTAACATTTGAAACAGAAAACTATGAATAAAAAATGTGCAAAAAATTGCACACAACATCTGGGATGTGTATTTCATGCTTATTACAATACCATTAGCTTAGCAACATGCTAACGTTCGAAACAGGAAATTATCAAAAATGTTAACCTATTTTATACAATATTTATGCTTTGTATTTTATGCTTAGAGTGCCTTTAGCTTAACAACAAGCAGACATTTAAACAGAAAAAATCAAAAGTTTTTTATTTAAAGTATTTTACACAGTCTTTGTGCTGTGCATTTTATGCTTATTACGGTGCCATTAGCTTAGCAACATGCTAACATTTGAAAAGTATCAACAGAAAAACAATTTTACACAATATGTGTCGCGCATTTTATGCTTATTAGAGTACAGTTAGCTTAACGGCATGCTAACATTTGTTTTGAGTCAAACATCCAAAACTTCTGTCAGAGAAGGTGAATGGTGTGTGAACAGTTCATACTTTCGTGTGATTCGCTCTGTCAAACTCAGTGTGCCAGGCCTTAAAGATGTAACAGATGACAGCTGGTTAAAATTCCATAACAATCATGAGACACAGGAGCTCTGAGATCAGCGTGAAGGTGTTTTGTGAGGTCATATGGGCCCCTAGTAGCTAGTCTCAACCACTAGTGTGACAGACAGACAAGACATTCTTGAAAGTCCTCATCAACTCTCACTTCCTCTGTGGGCCAATTGCATGACTGGCACTCACGTTACCCTGGAAACTACTTACAGCACATCAGTCGAGAACAAGAGTGAAAGCCTGCATGTTTCAGAGGGTTCTGTTACAAAAAAACAGGCGGTCGTGACTGCTACCCAAAAAAACAAGTCCATGGCTATATTAGCACTGAATATGCAGACTGAAAGTGTGAAATAGATCAACAGACAAATAATCTATTGCTGCATCCCAATCATCAATATGACAAGATGACTGACAGGTAATTTCACAGTGACAGGATGCAACTATGCAACAGTGTGGTCATTCAAAAGTCTGTACTTTTTCCTTCACAATTAGAGTATACTGTCAGGTAGGCCTGGGCGATAAAACGGTATCGATATTTATCGACGGTACACCCTCTTCGATAACAATAAAAAAAAAAAATCGATATAGGCACGTGCTATGAGTGATGCAGACCGCACACACAAACACGAACACATGCTGAATTGAGTGCTGTGCCTGCCTGTGATGAGATTGTGAATAAAAAAAATTAATATTACTCGAATTTAAAATAAGCATTTGCATTTGAATGCAAAAATAGTACAATCAAATAGGTGTGCATCTGGGAGCATAATTAGTGGAGCGCGAGATGCGGTGATGATGATGTAAGTGACTTAGACAGACTTGGGGGGGCGCATGTCCTAAAAGGTTGAAAACCCCTGATCCAGTTAGAGTGTGTTCATTTCAACATCTACTCATATATTTTGAAGTTGCTTCTGTTAACATTAGTTAATGAACTATAAACTAATTTTAATGATCAATATATAATTAATAATTTAATATTAATATTTTTATTCATTTACAAAGTATGGTTAAGTACTGATTTTTTTGTTTAATAGTAAAGCACTATTTTAGTTTTCATTCAGTATTTTAAAAACTATCGGTTGATTAATCAGTATCGGCCAGTGTGTTCTAACCTAGCTATCGGTATCGGTAAAATCCACTATCAGTTAGGGTTGTGACGGTGAGGAAATTTTCCCACTGGTTAATCGACGTGTGACAACACCGGTAATACCGGTATC
>NW_015657966.1:414729-415328 GCF_001515625.1 Sinocyclocheilus rhinocerous | reverse complement strand
CTTAACACCGGTATCACCGTCAGCACCGTCTATCGCGGCAAGCCTGCTATCAGTCGACCTCTACTGTAAACAACAATAAACGCTTCACAATGTTGTCAGATGATATTATTATGTTATTATTAAGTTCAATTCAGTGAGTGATGTCCAATTATTATCTCACAAATAAAGGTGATTTTTTAAATTACATATCTACAGTGCCATGGCAACAGCAATTATATATTTGTTTTTTGCAGTCAATTTAAGTTTGCGGTCCACGGTTAGGTTTTGTTGACCATGTACAGCAAAATATTGACAAGAAAACCTTAATAGATAAATCAATCACTCTGATGAATCTTTCACTGAATGAATCAGTGGTTAGTGAATCAACATATGACTCACTTACAAAACTGCAAGTTATAATGACATTGAGCGATGTCCATCTTAAATTAAAATAAGTTATTTATATTACCAATCAAAAGTTTGGGGCCAGTATGATTTTTTTAATATATATATATATATTTTTTTTTTTCTTAAATAAATAAATATATATATATTAGGGCTGTGACGGTGGCAGATTTTTACCACCGCGGTGGTAATGGACCAACTACCGCCGTTGGCGT
>NW_015657966.1:414469-414631 GCF_001515625.1 Sinocyclocheilus rhinocerous | reverse complement strand
TGCACTGTGGCGAGGACACAGCTGTATGTGTTACTAAGCGTGAAAGTTCCGAAACTAAAGCTGTAGAACTAGTAGAACGTGATGACACAGAAGAACTCACCCACAATATCCACTGACCGCCACATCCACCGCCCGCCCCCTGCCATCAGCTCCCGCGTCTCA
>NW_015657966.1:411418-414150 GCF_001515625.1 Sinocyclocheilus rhinocerous | reverse complement strand
CTTTCAGCTGGCCGTACCACGGCCGACTCGTCAATAAATGAGTACAAAACAGCGTTTCCAAGCACCTGTCGCTTACTCACTGTTTGGAATTATAAATATGAGCATAGTTCGTCTATTAATAATATGCAATTGGTTTTTTTTGATACCCGGTCATGCATAAAAAAATAAATAAATAAATAAATACCGTCATATACCGTGAAACCAGTATAATTTTGAAAAATACCGTGATATTAATTTTTGGTCATACCGCCCACCACTAGTAGTTCACCACTTCAAGCATGTTTCCTTTGAAACAGCACTTATGAAGGAACTTCTATAATCTACTGTACATGCATGTTGATTTTATCAGACGATGTTGCGATTATAAATGAGTGACTCCTGGTTAACATGTACAATTGGGTCGTGTTTCGTCACTATTTAGAGTGGAATTTTTCTACAATATTCACTCATCATGACAGTAAAATAGGGCATTCTAAGTCAATCTACTGCAGTATCCTTTTTCCTCTCTCAATCAGTAGAAAATGTGGTTTACACCCGGTCATGCATGAAAAAAAAAAATACCGTCATATACCGTGAAACCGGTATAATTTTGAAAAATACCGTGATATTAATTTTTATTAATTTTGTCATACCGCCCACCACTAGTAGTTCACCACTTCAAGCATGTTTCCTTTGAAACAGCTGTAAAAAGCACTCATGAAAGAACTTCTATAATCTTATCAAAGCAAACACACTGTTAGCCTCACTGTGACTACAGGTCTCTGAACAGTCCTCGAAATTACACAGCTGCAGTGATGCACAGCTCATAAAAGACAATTCTACAGACAGATGAAAAAGGAAACGGCAAATACCGGTCAATTCTTAAGTTGCAGGGAGTCTGGGGCGCAACAGGCTAATGAAACAGCTGTCGTAATGTCTAGCGAGAGATACCCTGATCATCAGACTAATTAAAGAGTCTCCCTGCTTAACCTCACAGCCTATACCGACAGCAGAAACACAAATAGCCACAGAGACATACGTACATGCCCATAAATGCACGGCCTGAAACAGATGTTAGGAAAAAGGCTTCAAATAACCCCATAGCTTAAAATATACATCCTTTCTGGCTCTCCCTACAGCACACACCATTACGTGCCGTCTGAACATGAGACGAATGCAAAGAAGATTGATTTACACACATTACGGAATCACCAATGGATGTAAACATGAGGCCTCATTCATGTGAGCGATCGCACACACACCCATCCCGCGAGGCTCATCTTGTGTTTCAGAAAACCCCTGTCATTTGAGCAGGGAAGCAAAGCAGTACAAGACCTGCAATCCTCACAAACACTCACACACACACAGAGAGGAAAGGTAGGCCCTTGTGGAGCAGGGGGTTCCGTTTCACAAATGTAATCTGTGGATAATCACATTTCTTTTGTAAAGCAGAGAGCACAAGGCCAGATGGGTCTCGCATCCACACAAGGCACATCAATGCAGACTGTGTTCAATTAGGAGTACATCTGGCCAAACGAATATTTTTCTAACTAGGTACACTAGTTTCAAGTATGAAGTGTCATAGGAAACTGCTGATGTACTTCAATAAAGATTCTTCTGCTGGCCTGGTCAGGCAAGTTCATATTTTTATTTGCCCTGCCACAATTTCTATTGGCCCCTATTAAAGTTCTATTAATGAAACAAATATACAAAATTTGGGACCCTTTTCTCTCTCTACTGGGAAACAGTGTGAGATGGAAGCTGAAGGATGGACCTGAATTAAATGAATATGGATGCCTTGTACTGTTAATTTTTTTTAAATTAATTCTTCCTTTCATTCATTCATTCATTCTTATCACAACTGTAATGTTTTTGTTCTTTAAAAAATAGAAATAAATAAAAAAAAAAATTTATGAATCTATATATTAATTGAAACTAAATTAAACTATAATCACAAACACACTTTTGCTTAAAAAAATAAATAAATTAAAAAATAAATTTTAAAAAATGATGCCGCTAATTTGTTTATAATTTTTAACCCATTCTATCTGTGACATCCAAGGTTAACATATTTAATTAAATGGCATTAATTATGTAAAGGTCGGTAACCCAAAAATGTATATAATTTAAAAAACAATACAAATTTGGGAGGGAGGATTAATTTCACAATTAAAATTCAAACTAAAATCAATCATATTTGGGAATGTCAAACTGAATTTGTGATAAAATTAATTTAGGCTGCATTATAACATTACATTATAATGTACAGTATGAAATATGGACGTGGCTATTCATTTTAAAATAAATTGTTGAATGAGAAAGTATACTGAGGGTGGTAGGTATTATATAAGTATTATAAGTAGTCCATTATATCTTTAATCTTTAAAACGTTGATTCTTTATTTAGTGCTAAATAATGGTAAAATTTTATGTAAACCTACAAATATTTATACTGACTACAAATATTCTATACATTACCGAAAAATTTAATAATAATAATAATTAGAGATGCACCGATCGATCGGCCAGGGATCGGAATCGGCCAATTTTCCTCATGATCGGCCCGGATCGGTGATCGGTCGGTCAGTCTCACTTCTTTCCGATTTCGAGCCAAACCGTTTTGTTACCAGCGGCACAGGCAATAACGTCAGCCGCGCATTCTCGCTCTCTTCTCTACGACGACCCCTTCGCTCACACACACGTCTCATTTGCTCCGGTTAAATAGTGCTTGTATTGCGCATTATAGTCATTCCC
>NW_015657966.1:409050-411381 GCF_001515625.1 Sinocyclocheilus rhinocerous | reverse complement strand
GGCCGGTCAGTCTCACTTCTTTCCGATTTCGAGCCGATCCGTTTTGTTACCAGCGGCACAGGCAATAACGTCAGCCGCGCATTCTCGCTCTCTTCTCTACGACGACCCCTTCGCTCACACACACGTCTCATTTGCTCCGGTTAAATAGTGCTTGTATTGTGCATTATTTTAGTCATTCCCGCAGGTTTCGCACTTACACCAAACGCGCGCGCACCATGACTGATCTATATTAGTGGAGCGCACAAGCCGCGCTCAGTCTCAAGTAGGGATGGAACGATTACCGGTTTCACAATAAATCACGATAAAATGCCCTGACGGTCAAACAGCTTGTGAGCCACAAATACCAAAATGAGTGGCTAACTGTGCTAAAACGGTCAAATACATTCAAAATGATGTCAAAATGGCCGTCTTGGCGAGTATCCAGTTAAACACAGTCTGATCAACATTACTGTCCAAAAATATAGACTAAACCCAATCCCTACCCCTAAACCTAACCCTACCCATAATTTATTCCTAAAAACAGTGTGAGATGATAGCTGATTAACAAGGGTCTAGAAGCACCTAACCCTGTTCGTAAGCCTAAAACAGATATTTCCTGAAAAGTTATCCCTCAATTCTGATTGGTTAATTGGAATGCTGCTCCAGGATCAACAAGGATGATGATCCAGGAACATGTTGTACATGGTGAAATCACGGTCACCGCTGTCTGTCATGTTAATCAAAGAACAAAAGCAACCCTCTACATTGCGAGTAAATCACTCGCATATGCGACTAAATCTTCACTCTGGCGACTAAATGAAGTTTAATATTAGCCAATTGCTAATAAATTCTCAGATTTTACTCGCCAGTGTGCGAGTTGGAGGCTAAGTATAAGTTTAGCTCAGATATATTTGCTGCTGTCTGTCATGTTAATCAAAGCACTTTCTGCTCTTGAGTGAATACGTTTTATAACTTTAATGGTAAGCATAAATCTGTATTTAATTTTTACAATGAAGACTACAGAAAATAATATCAAATGTGATTTCATTTGATTACTTTAATTTCTGTAGTATTTCTTACCTGAATAAAAACTTACTTAACCTGAAAAACTTAGTTTCATAGCTCTCTTTATTCTATTGCATTTATTTGTGCTGTTGTTTGCAATTTTTGTATTTGTTCTTATTTTATTACTGATTTTTACTTGTTTTGTTTTATGAAAATAAAACTTTGCGTTGTAGAAAAGTAGATTTTTGTTTGTATATGCTGTCAATTATAGTTCTTAGAAAGAAAACCGGAATCGGCAAAAATCGGTATCGGCAGATCACACTAACAAAAAAAATCGGAAATCGGAATCAGCCAAGAAAATTGCAATCGGTGCATCTCTAATAATAATAATAGCTGATATAGGCCTAATATATTGAGCATCCCTACAAAACTCACTCACACTGCGTGAGGTCAGGCTATCCTTAGTACAACCCTAAAAACAAAGTGAACTCAGAAGGGAAGGCAGAGATTAACAAACAGAAAGGAAAAGGAATCCCACCTGTGCAGCCATCTAAGAAACAGCTGCATTGGAGCAGCGTTTCAGCTCTAAGCAACACCAGGATCTGCCTAGCAGTAGCTTGAAAAGGACAAAGCTTTCTTATGTAGACAGGAAGCGCTCAGACAGACAGAAAGAGAGAAGGAAAGCAAGAGAGTGAAGAAACGAGAGTGTTTATGGGGATTAAAGCAATGCCAGATGCAGGCTTCAACTATAAACAATCCTGACAGACAATACAATAACACTGCTAATACTCATCAGAGGCCCATAAAACCAAAAGCTAAATTTAACAGGAAATTGAACATTTGCATACAGTTGTGATTTGATTAACAGAGCAACTCAAAGAAATTGATGCTTCTCCTTTAGGCCAGAAATACCCTACGCAGGTGTGCAAAAGCTTGGCTAATGCATTGCAAACACATGGTCAAATTATACGTACTTAGTGTGCGTTCTAGTGGCGGCAACAAACCTCAGTGCTCGGGAGGGCAAACAGGGCTCCAAACAAAAAAAAATAGAGCAAGGAGCCACTGGCTCCTATAAGAAAAAATTTTAGGCGCCAAATTATTTTTTTAGGTGCCACAGAATAAAACTTGATTTATTTATTTATTTTATTTTTTTAACATTTCAATCATACTTTCATGTGTTTATGTCTCATCTTTTCTTGAATTTATCAGCATTTTAATCCATCTTGTAGATGACCTGGGAACTAAGGTTCACTTAAAGTGGGAACTAAACGTCCTTTCCAACTTGAAATATATAGTCACAAAGAATTGTTCATTACACAGAATCTGTACAAATATCATGGACCATAA
>NW_015657966.1:408389-409025 GCF_001515625.1 Sinocyclocheilus rhinocerous | reverse complement strand
AAAATGCAATTTTGTAGGAGGAGTTGAATCATGTAGACAACAGGTTAAATAAAAAATTTAACATCCAATAGCGCAAAAATATAGCAAAATGCTCATCTTCATAGTTATTTTTCTAGCTGACTGATGAGCTTATGGACACCGAATGATTATTCTGAGGTAAATGTATTATTATGTTGCAATGTTTACAAGCTTTACACGTTTTTCGCAGTTTGAAACACTGAATGAGCTTTTACATGAGACATTTCAGTAAGTTGAATCTTGATAAGAAGAAGCCATATTAGTAATCATTATAAATGAGAATTGTTAACGATATTGCCAATATCCACACAGCTGACAGCTTTACCTATTGTAGTTTGTTCAAGTTGTGCACGAAATAGACTCTGCTTTGGTGCAATTTACCTGCACGTCTCCGCCATTTCGATCTCTCTCGCACTTCACAACTGAGCTGCGTTTATCAGGTGTGGGTCAGTGCTGCTGTGCAGCAGAGACGAGGACGGTTTGAAACTCTTTTTTTCCACTAAAACTTTGATGCACATCGTCTCAGTTTAATACGTGAACATGATGCGATCGCAAAACAATCAGGAAATAAGGCATTACATGCAAATTTTTAAGTCTTAACATGTAAATATATATAGT
>NW_015657966.1:404504-405707 GCF_001515625.1 Sinocyclocheilus rhinocerous | reverse complement strand
TAAATCTCCATCACGTGCGTGCTTTCACATTGAGCAGCATTAACTACACAGAGCCGTTGTTCTCTGACGAGCTGCGCAAAAAATCGCGCGAATATGAACGTGGTTTTGCGCAGCTCGTCAGTAAACAACGGCTCTGTGTAGTTAATGCTGCTCAATGTGAAAGCACGCACGTGATGGAGATTTACCGCTGATTACAGAACCGGCTTTATGACAAGATGCGCGTTAAATATCGCATGCGATTTATCGTGCAGCCCTAATTAGTAGCCTAAAATGCAATTTTGTAGGAGGAGTTGAATCATGTAGACAACAGGTTAAATAAAAAATTTAACATCCAATAGCGCAAAAATATAGCAAAATGCTCATCTTCATAGTTATTTTTCTAGCTGACTGATGAGCTTATGGACACCGAATGATTATTCTGAGGTAAATGTA
Organism: Sinocyclocheilus rhinocerous; assembly: GCF_001515625.1. Lineage (NCBI taxonomy): Eukaryota > Metazoa > Chordata > Actinopteri > Cypriniformes > Cyprinidae > Sinocyclocheilus > Sinocyclocheilus rhinocerous. The sequence goes on along the minus strand of NW_015657966.1, from coordinate 405,275 downwards.
TTATTATGTTGCAATGTTTACAAGCTTTACACGTTTTTCGCAGTTTGAAACACTGAATGAGCTTTTACATGAGACATTTCAGTAAGTTGAATCTTGATAAGAAGAAGCCATATTAGTAATGATTATAAACGAGAATTGTTAATGATATTGCCAATATCCACACAGCTGACAGCTTTACCTATTGTAGTTTGTTCAAGTTGTGCACGAAATAGACTCTGCTTTGGTGCAATTTACCTGCACGTCTCCGCCATTTCGATCTCTCTCGCACTTCACAACTGAGCTGCGTTTATCAGGTGTGGGTCAGTGCTGCTGTGCAGCAGAGACGAGGACGGTTTGAAACTCTTTTTTTCCACTAAAACTTTGATGCACATCGTCTCAGTTTAATACGTGAACATGATGCGATCGCAAAACAATCAGGAAATAAGGCATTACATGCAAATTTTTAAGTCATAACATGTAAATATATATAGTCGCCAGTGGCGACCTCAGCAAAAACTTCACTCGCAAATTAATATTTTTGGTTGCAACCGTTTTAGTCGCAGTCTGAAGCCCTGGGGCAAAGGTCACTCAGTTCACGCTAAGAGCATTAAAGAGCAGGCCATATGGTTTTTTGAAAAATACTGCTTCTCTAATCTTGGCTTTTATCTTCGTTGGCTTCTAATCTTATTAATTTGGACTAACAAGCTCTCCGAACCACAGCCTGCAAGTACGATTGATATGTGTACATTTTCAATTGAGTGCTCAAAATATCAAGTTTTTGTGCTAATATGT
>NW_015657966.1:374321-404435 GCF_001515625.1 Sinocyclocheilus rhinocerous | reverse complement strand
GCTAATATGTGATGTATACCTAGTGCAGCTTTAGGTTTCCAGGTAAAGCACGATATTACCGTCTTACTGAAGTAGTTCTGATAATTCGCTGTGAACCTAAGAATGTGTCTATTAATGTAGACTGACGTTGTTTTAATTACTTCGTTTAAAGGACTCCAACACAATATTAGGACACTTTAAAATACCATATGACCTGCTCTTTAACAATAACTATAATAGCATCCACACCAAAGCACAATAATGTTCTGATCTTTATAAGCGTATAAGTCTTAATATGTTGTCTGTCGCTTTAAATGCTCAAGCTCTTTAAAGCCAGGTGTATTCTGATTGGCGTTATCGTTATAGCCATGGTTAGTAAAACTAGTTAAAGGTGCAGTAGGAGATCTTGGAAAATGCTAACTTTAGCCTGATAGCACTGAAAGCGAACGTCCCACCCTCCCTGCAATCGCCATCCAAAGCCACGCCCCCTGAACACATTTACGCTCACAGACCAGAGACAACATTACTACAATAGGCTACATCAGCGGTTCCCAATTCCAGCCCATGTTCCGAAGTGAAGTAAACTTCAACTTCATTAAACTTCATTATTGCTCAACTATAATGAAAAAAACTGACAGTAAAAGAAGGATTTAATGCTAATAAATGTGACAGCGCCCCCAGAGGCAACGCTGAGAAAGTCGCACTGATTAGGAATTGTAGGGGGTGTTTACACAACACCATTTTCAACTATAAACGACAAACTTTTTATGCGTTTTGGCCTTTCATTTACACAACAATGGCGCTTTGGGGGCCTGAAAATGCAAACTTTTGAAAACGTGCCAACCACTGGCATGGCATGCATAATACAGCGTTTTTAGTAATTTGTCACGGATCCGTGTGAATGTTGTCATCTGTCCACGAAACTTTTCAAAAACACAGGAAAAAGTTCCCATTTTTAGTACACTGTTGTCGTGTTTCACGCTTAGTAACACATACAGCTGTTCCCTCACCACAGTGCAACAATGAAAACGGACTTCTTTCAAACAGTGTCGCGTTCCGAACGTTGTTTAAGTGACATAAGGCCAATTCACACCGCACCGACAAACGCCGACAGACGCCAACAGACTAGTCTGTCGGAGTTTGTTGAATCAGTGTGTTACCCCTGTCGGCGTTTGTTGGCGTCACGTAACATTTTAATTATATTTTGTTAAAATGAACGAAATGACTCGAAAAAAGATTCGTTCATTTTGCTGAACGAGACTCAAAGGTCCGAGTCGGTAAAATGATCCGAACTTCCCATCACAAAAACCAGAAAGAGGAACAGTTTTTGGATCTTTTGGGAGGAGAGGCCAGAGCTTTATGCGGTGGGTGTGGCCGAGTATACCAACCGCAACGCGAGGGGGAATGTGATCATATCGATCGCTACAGCGCTTGGGAAATTTCACAACGGAAATTTATTTGACAATATATTATTATTATAATAAAACTGCCTTACAATATTACCAAAGACATTAATAATAGTATCATTTTGATTGTTGTTACAAGATCATCCATTTTTCCCCCTAGTTAACTCTCCCTGACTTGAAGTCTGTTGGGGCAGTGTGAACATGACAGTTATTTTTCATAAAATTCTAAATCTAGCAGGCCAACGTGTCTGTTGGCGTTTGTCGGTGCAGTGTGAATTGGCCTATACACCGGTATTGCGGTATTTTAAAAATTCATATCATAACAAAAATAAACACCGGTATTCGGTATGAACCGGTATACCGCCCAGCACTATGTAAATGTACCTGAAATGTGCCATTTCTGACAGTATCATGGTGTTTTAACAGAGTAAAACATTTGTCATTATGTATTTTACCCTTTAACTTTGTACTATGCATCAACCTCAACCATACACAGCAGTTCATTCTGTACATACTTCAAAGAGAACATTTCAAGGTTCAAAATGCATCAAGAACCAACCTGTACTGACACATCTGATTATGAGTCTTAGTTAATCATAACCCGGCATATCATGAGCATATCATATCAAAATCCTCACAAAACTTGACTGCCCAGTTATCAGAGTATGCAGTGGCCAGTTTCCTCTTTTGATCATTGTAGTATCAGGCTTCTTAACACGACTTTGATTTAGGGTGATTTCATCACATAATAGTGCTCTATTCTGACAGAAGGATCCTGAAAGTCTGTCCCATGGCCATATATTATTAATGAGTGCTGAGGCAGACATAATTAATGTTTTTAGCTTGATTTTAAGGCAGAAAGACTATGAATGGATTCAGTGCAATTGACCGGCAATTTTTATACAAACTATTTCAAAAACTTTTCAATTATGTCAATATATTCACAAAATTCAAACAATAAATGTCATTCTGGAGCTCTTTAATGCGGCGCGACAGACACATCGTTAGAATATCCAAACGAATCGAATCTAGCTAACGTTAGTGAATCGGAATCGAATAGATTCGTGAAATATCCAGCCCTAACCATCAAAACAACAATAATAATGACAATATAAGGATCAAGACATAAATACAGTCCAAATGTTCAATAATAACTAATTTGATTCACACAAAAAAATAAAAAATAAACGTTTTGCTTTGTTTTGAGTTTTTGTTTTGAAATGTGCAAAAGTACGCACAAAAATAAACACTTTTAAACACATACTTCATTAAAATTGATAATGATAACACAGTTGCAGGCAAAACTGAATAGGTACTACAATTATCCTACTGTAAAATCATAATACCTTAATATGAAACCTATTTCAAACAGTTCCAGAATGTTGTTAATATCTTTTTTGCGATGACAGCAGTGACCAAAACCACCTCAACAGCAGTAAGTGTGGCTACTATGATATGTTTGCAGAAAATATGGACAGTTTTGAAAGAAATGAGGGTGTGTGTGTGTGTCACACCCCGATTCAGACTGGGGTGGGGGGCACGTGAAACCCCCTCCAGACAAACAACCGTTATCCAGCATTGATCCACTTCCCATCAACCACGAGAATAAACTTAATCCTGCAGATTATTGCACACACACACACACTTACACGCCAGCCGCAAAAGCCTAGTTTATTATCAGCAGAACCGAACACTGATCACGCAAATGTCGTCCAACTGCACGCAGCCATCGCATGACACACACATGCACATGAATTCCCTCCTAAACAGTCGCATCTTCAGTCCGGTAACAGCGTGTCGCCGGTCGGAGCGGTTCCAGTCGCTATTAATCCCATCATAGGCGTGCTGCTGCTGTAGCCTATTAGCTAACATCCCGCTCATAACAGCACACTGCGCATCACAAGCAACTAAACAGCGTCAAACTCACCGCTTCACGATCCGTGCTCAACTCCTGCGCGGGGATGCTGCGACCGTTACTCCGTGCCGCACGCGATGCTCCGGCAAACTAATACAAACCATATAAAACAACAACAGCCGCGCGCCTATAACGTTCCAGTAGGAACAACAAATGTGCGTGTGCGTGTGTGTGTGTCCGTTGATACGACAGCGGGCGGGGCTACGGGCTGTCTAATACTGCTGCAATGTTATTGGAGGAGATCGAATGGAGGGCGGGGCTACTGGCTCAATCAGATGCTGCTGCTGTATTATTGGAGAAGAGCTGAGAAAGGGCGTGGTTTCAGTCTGCAGCTGCTTTTAGTACTTAATATTTGGGAAATTTAGATGCAGTTTTATTGTATTTTCTGCCCTCAGGAGTTTGTTGCCAAATGCTTTTATTTAGTTTACAGACCTCAACAGCAATATATATACCTTTAATAAAAATATTGAACAAAAAATATATATTTTTTAATAACAATATTGAACAAAACTGTAGTAACATTAATTCAGTCATTTGTTCATTTTTATACAATACCACTGATTAAAACTCACAGTGTGACAAATCAGTCAAGCTCATGTTGAGTCGGACATGACGAAAATAATAAATTGGGTTTAGTGAGTCGCAAAAAATCCGTGACTTCTCCTATAAAACTGCATTTTTTCGGTGTAAACTCTAATAACAGTTAAATCCAAAACTACTGTTTAGTGTAAAAAAATTTGAATATTACCCGACAGGCTGTCGATTCATTAAATGATGCTGTGTCCCCCAAAAAAAGCTGTTTATTCAGCGCAGTGACGCGGTTCATTCGTTTGGGAATCAGAATACACTCGCACTGAACATGTTTTTGATTGACTGAAAATTAAAACGGTTCACTAAAAAGAACAGGTTAAAAAGAATCATTCGTTTGGGAACTACACTAATGGTCTCTCTGTATGTTTTTGATTCACTAAAAAGAAAATCAGACTATACTGGTCGCGCTGTGGTTTTGATTCACTGAAAAGAACCGGTTCATAAGAGTCATTGGTTTGTGAATCAGATTACACTGCTTGCTGGTTTCTGATTCATTTGAAAGTACCGTCTTAAGGGTCATTATTCGTTCGGGAAGTGGTTTACACTCAACAGTTATACAGTTAACAATGATAAATAGTGTTCGGTTTAAACTGGCGAAAGAATGCGGGTTCGTTCAGTTAACAGAGCTGAGCATCATGAAAATCATTTGGTTCCGGTATTTAAATGGAAAATGTTTGGTTCCCACACTAATAGCGGCTACTGACCTCTTCACACCGGGTCATGGAGGTCACCATCAGACCATCTGGCGTTATGGACATATTTGTACTTATATGAAAAGCACATAAAAAAATCTATCTATCTATCATACATGTTACTATTAAACGGATGCATTGAGGGCCGAACTAAAAAAATAAAAGTGAAAGTTTAAAGAATTCAAAGACATTGATTTGCACTATGCCATTTATGTTTAGTAAATTCAAAGGATTGAAGTGGACATTTTGAAACATCAAAATATTCAAGTCTGTCTCATAATAAATGTTCATGAATGTTCATTGCAACTGTTACCGTAGTAAGAGACGTTTAGCTGGAGTATGATTCCATCTAGTGGCCATTTTACGCACAGCACCTGGTAAAATAAATAAAAGCTATTGATTTACAAGGGTTCAATTCCAATTCAGACCACTAGAAAACTGTAGAGTCGTTTCATTATTCTCTAAAATCTATGCTAACCTTAACAGTCTATGTTATCTAGTGGCAACGGTTTTTGTCAATATTAGCTTATATTAACACCATCACTCTCAGACATGAATCACAGTTATGACAGAAAAGTGACAAAGAACTTATTCAAATAATTTATGTGTTTATATAAGTGATATCAAAAAAGGAAGGCCAAATAAACTGTCATTGCTATGGCACATTATCTCACTCCCCAAATTTCAGTTGCCGTTCTTTCTGCTGTCCGTGGAGTTCTCTGGCCCTGTTCTTCAGCTCCTCAGCTTTCTGATCATCCTTATCAGTCCCATCACCCAGTTTGTACATGCAACTGGCATTAGCACAGCCCCATACGTGTCCCAGCTCGCAGGCTCGCAGGGCGTACTTTAGAGCCAGAGGCATGTTTTTGTCCAGCCCTGGAGATCCCTGGATTAAAAGAGCGCTCAGGTTGAAACAGCTGGGGGCGAAGCCTCCCTCGCAAGCCTTCTCGTAGTACTGCCGAGCCACCTTCGCATCAGCTCCCCCCTCCATGGCTCGCCCATCATGGGCAAGCAGAGCTATGTTGTGACAAGCATCCACAGACTTCTTCCCTTTGCTGTTACATGCCTTCATAAAACAGGAGTATGCCGTCTTTAAACACTCCGTCACACCACCTGATGTCAAAAGAAGCAGTCAGTTGTTGAAATATAACATAATAACAATATATTTATTTTTAACATATACTACATTTACAAATATTTATTAATATAGATTTTGAATATAAATACTCTAAAGTTCAGCTATAATATATATGAAGTTTAATTTTGGAATATGAATTATTATTAAAATATATAACTTTCATTTCTAATTATAAAAAAATTCTTTATGATTTTTGAATAAGCAAACACGTAGCAAATTATTTGTCCTTTTTCATTGCATACATATGAATTTTGTTCTTTTATTTTAATATGTCATTCATAACAACATTTAATAAAACTACAATAAATATAGTAATACATTATATATAATATTAAATGTAAATTTTTATTATACATTCATATTTGTTATTGTCATTATTGTTTTGTCATTTCCTACATATTTTGATTAAAAAAAACACTCGACATTTTAGACTTTTAAATTATATTTTTTTCATTTTCAGCATGTCTACTGTAGTACAGATAAAATACATAAATAAAAAATTATATTTTGAACAGTAAAAAATTTGATTTATATTACAAGTAAAATGAAAGTAATATGAATAAAAAATATGTAGACACGTTAAAATCATAGCAATTTGATTGACTACAGATTTGTTTTGTTAAAAATCATAAAGGAATAATAATTTAATGTCTAAATTTTGGACTAAATCCTATTTTTATCAAACCTGCATCATCTGAAATTCTAAGAAGAATAAAGAAATAGTAAGTTATTTGATCCCATTAGGATTAAGTCAAACAAATAACAGAAAGTCAATTATACAATTTCTAGGGTTTTTATTTATTTATTTATTGGCAGTGGAGAAACAAGCTTTTAGATATGAATACACTTGTATGTTAATTACGTAATAATAAGTATTATTTATTAAATATTCAGTATATGTGTTTGTTTGTGTGTGGATAGTAACTGTGTGAGCATGCATATCAATCAATTATGCAGTCCAATATGAATTATATTAGTAATGAAAGACAATTATGTAATTAGAATTCTAAAAGTGATTACTAGGATTTTGACATTTGGAACAAGCTTTTAAGATTTGCATTATTCTAAATTCTACTAATACATACTGGCTTTACCTTTGCCGGTGACATGGTAAGCGCCGAGCTTATAGCAGCTCTCTCCATGGCCATTCCCCTCGCAGTTGTGCTTGAGAACCTGAGCTGTGGACTCATAGTTCTTCTTCACACCCTCCAAATAATCTGCCAACCTCTGACACCCTAACAAACACCAGAAACACAGAAGAATGGGATCAGGTGAAGCCGCTATGAACGCCGTTCAGAACCCGCGCGAGAGGGACAGCGCTCAACTGACCTTCAGGATCTTTCTCCCGGTAACACTGATAACTGTACTCCACTCCTAAATTATCCAGAAACTGCTTCACCTCCTGTTCGTCCTCGAAGTTAATCAGCCCGGCCATGTGGTAACAGATTTCCGCTCACTTGCATTGACCGGCTGAAGGTCTCACGTCCACAACTTTTGACCTTGGTCACTGATTAGTTGTGCAAAAACTTGCAGGAAAATGAATTTTAAAAAAGAATAATAAAAGCATCCGTTCAAAGCACAGAGATTCGTTTAGCTGAATTTAGACACGTGTTCTCAAATATTCACAATTATAAACAGTTACAGAACAACGTGTTCACACTACACACGCACAGAAACCGGAGATCACTTCCTGCTTCGCTCAAAGTCACCGACGGGCTTCCGTAGGCCCCGCCCATCTTTTTTTTTTTTTTGTGGATGTTTTTGTCTTAAAGGGGTCATATGATGCTGCTAAAAAGAACATTATTTTGTGTATTTGGTGTAATGAGTTACGCTTTCTTTCTTTGCGTGAACATTTGGGCGGCTTTATGCAAATCTTCCCACATAGTGAGGTAGGTATGTGGGGGCGTGTTCGAACGAGCCGTTTTAGGTAGGTGTGGCTAACTCTTAACTTTTATAAAGAATATCTCTTTGGATTTGAGACTTTAGTCTTTGCAACTTTACAGATCTTCTTTATGCACCAAGAGCTTGTAACACTCTAAAGAGAAAGGAAAAAATGAAATCGCATCATATGACCCCTTTAAAGCTTTTTGGTGCGAGTTATGTTCCTATTTCTCTGAAAAATAAGTCAGAATATGTCTAAATACTTTTAATATGATTTTTCTTTACAACGGTTGACATTTCCGTATTCAGAGGGCTACATTGGTAATCTATTTTTTTTTATACTTGGCAATTTTTCATACACAAATGCAATTTTTTTTTTTGTTCTGTACTTGTTGATACAATTTTATGTAAGTCGTTTGGCATGAATTTAAAAAAATAGATAAAGGAATATTAAAATTGGTCTTTTTATAATAGTTCACAGCCACATTTTAGATTTCCAAAAAGCATAATATAGCATTTATGGATATAAAATAATACATTTAAATTAAATTATTAATAAACAAAATGTCATTTATAATGAAATGTCTATTTCTGCCAGAATCTTGCTGTCTTGAATATCACAAGATCACAAATAATCTAAGACTTAATTCTTTTGGCCAAATACTACATTTACAATGTGAATAGCATAAAATAGAACCTGTATATACTGCATGTTGCGATACTGAGTTATAGAAAATATAAAAACTTAAATAAAACTTAGATTTTGAAGCCTTATAAAAAGAAAAACTTAAAACTTGAAATAGAACTTGACTTGAAAACTTAAAAAAAAAAAAAAACTCGAAAACTTAAAACTAAATACTTCTAAAACTACAAAAATTGTACCTTAAACTACCTTGGAAACCATAAAACTACCAAAACTTTATATTCTTTGTGGTCAAAAATGTATGTAACTGACTTATTTATAAGTGTACTGTCGTTAATCATCTTACATTATTGTTACAAATACCGTCATGTATTTACTCTAGCCGTTTTTATGTTTTTGTACTAATGCAAATACACAGATAAAGTTTATCTTTCGTAGGTCCAATCTTGCTTTGGCTGAATTCAGAAAATCATAATTTTTTACATGTCAGAAATATTAAATTTACTGTGCTAGTATGCTATTCTGTACTGAGCCCTTGTGGCAATAGAAAATACGGTCTGTAGATTCGACTTGTCCATTCGCCTATGGAGAGTCCCCACAAGGATAGCTGACCAGACATGTGTGTGTGTGTGTGTGTGTGTGTGTAGTTCACAGCTAAAAAAAATAAAATAAAATGTGCTTACAAAAATGCATCCTAAACTCAAGAAATAAAAACTCTTATAAGTGTATTATTGTTATCATCTTACATATATTACTGTTCTTATATTTTCGTACTAATGCAAATACACATATAAGTTGAGCTTCCGAAGGCCCGCCCACTTGACGGGCGCTTTTGAAGCACTGCTTCGTGAAGCTTCGAAGCCTTTGCGAATCATTTGTTTCGAATCAGTGGTTCGGAGCGCGTATCAAACTGCCAAAGTCACGTGATTTCAGTAAACGAGGCTTCGTTACGTCATAAGCTGTTTCGAAACGTTTGGGGGCGATGATGATGTCTGTGAACCCGTGAATCCTGCGAGTTCATTGAGATCGCCCCGCCGCGGAGAACCACTGAACCAGCGTCTATGGCCTCTACCTGATCTCGGATCAATTTGTAGACATTTCTAACCTGTCATTTGTGTTATTAAAATGATGAGTAGTAGTTAATAGTCTCTTATTGGCCTGTTTAGAGAAGCTCTCCATAAAACAAATAAACAACCCCTGCAAATTAATAATAATTATTAAAAAAAACACACACACACAAATTATACAGACACTTCATATTTAATGGTATTTTATTATTTTAATTGCATTTACTTTTACTTTACTTTTAGTCATTTAGCAGACGCTTTTATCCAAAGCGACTTACAAATAAGAAAAAGTAATTAAAACTAAAAGCTAAAACTCTATAAATACTATATATATACACACATTTAAGAAAATAAAAGAAATTAAATAAAAATGACAAATGCATACAACATTTCAAAACTAAACATTTAAATGAAAACAAAAAAATAAAGCTAAAAACAATTCAAAATATTAAAAGAACAAAAGGTATGAGTATAATAATGATTCTAACATAACACTAAGCCAAACACCAAAAAACAACTACATATGTGTATGTACAACCACACACGTATACATGTACATATATATAAATACATCCAATATATATATATTATTTCATTTCCATTTTGTATGTTGAAGTACTGAAATAACTCAAATTAAATAAAAGTAAAACTTAATAAAAAGCCTATATAGACATAATAAAAAAACTAATAAAATGACAACATGACTACAACTGTAACTAAAACTAAAAAAGAGAACTAATACAAATCAAACTACATTAGTTTATCAGTAATCCTAAAAAAAAATAACACTGAGCCAAACACACATGCTAAAATAACAACAACTTACGGACACATAGTAAGAAATGGTTATAAAAAAAAGTGAAACAGAAGTGAAACAAGTAGTAGGAAAGAGGAGAAATAAAAAGCGATACTTATTACTGAATTTAATATATTATACTTTCAAGAAAGCATTTGCATTGCATTGGGTTTGTAAAAGCTGTTTTTTGCATGTCTTGGCCTGAGTTTTTGTCGCATTTACACAATTTTGACCAGCAGGCGTCACCGGCGTGTGGTGTTTCGAGCGCTTCGAATCAGTGAATCATTTTGCGAAGCAATTGGTTCAATTGATTCGAAGCTTCGAAAAGGGTCGTTTCTCCCGTCGCTGCCGCCCACAGCCCCTCCCCCTCTGATGCAGATCCGTTTCCCGTGTGACGACCTTGTTTACTTGTCAAGACGTCGCTGCGCTTTCCTCCCGATATAAAACCCCGTCAGAATGGCTGACAGCACGTTGTGATCGGAGCACATACGATCCCTTAAACAACAATGCAAACGAGGAACAGAAGCTACAGTTACTGATAGCGGCCCGTGTACTTTTAATCACCAACAAGTAGGATCCGCAAATGTTTGAAGACAGATGTGTGAAGGCTAACTAACAGGCTAAGAAGCTTAAGAGCATTTCAGTCGGATTGTATTTGATCTCCACCTCAACCCACCGGCCATTATCCGCAGAATACGAGCGTTTCTTTCGTTTTGAGGCCGTTCAAATACATCTCTTTGAGACCATGGTAAGGCTTTACATGTCACACTACTGTATGTAGAAGACGTGTGCAGTTCACCAGATCATTCATTTCATTCTTCAGATGGTAAAGTACTCTAAATCAAGCTGCTCAACTCTGAGGTTTGTGGTAACATGTTGGTGGTCATAAATTGTGTTCATTAGGGATGACTGACTGTCTAAAGATTCTTTATACGATGTTTTCTTAGTTCTTTATTGCGCTGATCACAAGGTTAGGTACAAAAGGTTATCGGTTCAAACCTTCAAGGGTTGGTGATCCATGATCTTGAACCATTGGGTCCTTGAGCAAAACCAACACTTTCTCCAGCTGTCAATTTGTAGACTACATGCTTTTCGATATTGTTTCCCACGGACCACAAAACATGATCATCTTAATGCGAGGGACCCCTATCCTAATACGTAAAAATGAAAATGATAATATAAAACTATGTTGCTGCCAATATATACTATACCAATTTTAAAAAAATTAGTAACTTTTAAGTTACATATTTTTTTTCTCCACTTGCTATAGTATTGTACTGTTCAATGTATTATTTAAATCCAATTTTGTTTACTTATTTGAATCAAAATTGTATTTATTTAAATGTAACTTTATTGAAATCTTTTTTTCTTCTTCTGTTATTTATGTTATTTATGACGTCCTGAACATGACATGGACAAAAACATATTTATCGTGGCCACGGAAAATCATCATCTTTATGTGTCAGATATATTAAAAGTAGTATGCTATTCTGTATTGTGTCTTTTTGTAATATAGTTCACGACCATTTATTTTTAGTTTACTTTCATATCTCAGAAAAGTATAAAATAGCATTTATGGGTATAAAATGTACTTAAAATACTACATATACATTAAATTATAAAAAAATTATATGTAACTTAGAAAGAAATCTCTTGCTTTCTCAAATACAATAACTATAAATTATCTTATTAGTAGCCAGAAACTGCATTTGCAAAATAAGAATAGCATAAAAAATACTCGTACTGTATTTTGCAATATTGAATTAAAGAATTTGTTCCTCCTTTTTATTATTCCATTCCCTCGTTTTAGTTTAATCGTGGCCACGAATTAAGAATTTGTTCCTATGACTTAATTTGTTCCTTCATTTAGTAAATCATGGCTAAGTTGTATTAATTTGTTCCACTGGTTTTTGATTTAATTAAAATGAGGGAACAAATTAGTACAACAAGGTCAGGATTTAACTAAAACGAAGGGACAAAATATGTTGTGGGGACTAATTCTTAAATCATAACCACAATATATATTTTCTTTTTTAATAAATCTGCAAAGATGTCAACAATTCTGTGTTTTTCTGTCAATATGGGGTGCTGTGTGTACATTAATGAGGAAAAAAAATTAACTTAAATGATTTTAGCAAATGGCTGCAATATAACAAAGAGTGAAAAATTTAAGGGGGTCTGAATACTTTCCGTACCCACTGTATATATATAGTTATTTGATTTAAATATTTATTTAAATTTTACACTGTTTTTCACTAATCTTTTCCACATGTCCCTGGCACTCCCTTGTGGCCCCCTAGTTGATATGAAAGGATCTATTATCCATTTAAGAGACTGGTTGTCCACTCAGCTGTCTATAAAAGTAAAACCACCAGCTTAGTCATTACTTACAATCTGACACATCAAAGAGTTTTTCATAGCCATTCGAATGAAAGAAAACCTCTCAAACCAGTAGCCTAGGATAAGAAAGGCATATGAGGGCTGAGATCACGAGGGTGTGTCTGATTTGATGTTGTTGTTGCAGGACGAGGCATCCCCGCCGTCTCTGACTGATCTGTGCATGACTCTGGTGAGCTCCAGGCTGGAGCTCTTCTGTGAGATGCGTGATGACGGCTCGCTCTCCTTCCGTGAGCCGCTGGTCTTCCCGCAGGAGCTGGCCGACCAACTGCTCTGCAAGATGGCCACTGAGGGTGAGAGCGAGCCGTCCTGTATTTCAAGGAATGTTTCACAAACTTAAGATGACATTTCTGCACATGGAACAATGATTGTTTGTTCGATATTTCTGATAGTTCATCCAAAAATAAAGACTCATTTACTCACCTTCATGTCACTCCAGACTTGTAGGACGTTCTTCTGTGGATCACAAAAGAAGATCATTTAAAGAATGTTTGTAATAAAAAATAAATAAATAAAAAAACAGACATTTCTCTAAATATTTTTATGTTCCTTAGAAGAAAATGTCATACAGGTTTGGAAGAATATGAGGGTGAGTAAATGATGACAGAATTTCCATTTTTGGGTGAACTATCCCTTTAAAAAACAATTTTATCATCAAGAGGACAGAAAAAATCATTTTAAATGTTTATCAGTAAAACAAGACACAACCTTGACAATTGGAGCTTAAGGAATAATTCATCAAGAATTAAAGTTACACTATAATTTATTCACCCTTAAGGCCCTTTCACACGGTACCCGGCAGTCGCGAGTGTCTAGTACATTCTCAATGGGAGACATGCGGAAAGCGGCAAAACACGGGCAGTTTCGCTGGCGGAGCGCAAGCGGTGCTCGTGCACCCAAAATCCTGCCGCTTCCACGGGCACGGCCCTTCGCGGCAGGTGCCGCCAAAGATAAAAATATTTTATCTTTTTGTGAGCGGCAGCGGCAGTCGCATCGGTTTCAACCAATCAGTGAACGTTTTACTGAACTGCCTATTAGAAAAATAGAAAAGATTGTTTTAAGTGTAATAGATTGCGGCAGCCGCGTGGCGATTCCACCGCTTGCCGCGTCCCATGTGAAAGGGCCTTTATCCTTGAAAAAGTAGAATAAACAGCATAAAAGTAGTTCACATGACACATTTGCTATATCTGAATCTTCTGAAGCTTTGTGTAAGGAACAGACCAAAATGAAATTGAATGATTCTGGTTCCAATTCAGTGTAATGATTCCATTTAATAATAATAATATTATATATATAAAACCCTATTGAGCATCTGTGGGGCATCCTCAAATGGAAGGTGGAGGAGCGCAAGGTCTCTAACATCCATCAGCTCTGTGATGTCGTCATGGAGAAGTGGAAGAGGACTCCAGTTGCAACCTGTGAAGCTCTGGTGAACTCCATGCCCAAGCGGGTTAAGGCAGTGCTGGAAAATAATGGTGGCCACACAAAATATTGACACTTTGGGCCCAATTTGGACATTTTCACTTGAGTGTGTACTTACTTTTGTGGCCAGCGGTCTAAGGGAGGCTCATTTTAATAAATAATGAGTAATGGTTTATAGTACTTTAATTTGAAAGTGTGTGTGTGTATATATATATATATATATACACACACACACTTTCAAATTAAAGTACTATAAACCATTACTCATTATTTATTAAAATGAGCCTCCCTTAAATTAGTGTTATTTATTAAATATTGTTATTTATTCATTTTGAATTAGCTTTTTATTAATATATTTTTCAGTTTATTTCCAAAATTTTAGTTTGTTTTAGTAATTTTGTTTTTGTCATGTTTTTTTTTTTTTTGGTTTTTGTTTTTTTGAACCTGAACTTTAATATTTATTTCACTTTTAGTAAGTTTAGTACTTGAATGATTGCCAAGGCAATATTTCTAATTTCAAGTTTTTCTAATTTTTAATATACTGTATATTATTTTAGTTTATCTAATATTTATCGTTTATTTTGTATCAGTTCTATTTCATGTAATAAAAAAATAAGTGTTTTTTTAAAAATACTTTAATTTTAGTTTTAGTTCACAGTAACATTTATTTGCAATCTCTAATTTTGATTCTGAATCCCTATTCACTTTCATTGTATGGAAAAGAACATGAGCAAGAAACATTTTGGGGTAAATCAGGCCCTGTCATAGTGAGTTTAATTAAATGAAACTAACTTTTTTTTTTATTAAAGTTATATTTTTGGCCTTTATTGGATAGGACAGTACAGATCAGACAGACGAGCATGGGCGGAGAGAGGGGGAATAGGTTCTGCAAAGGACCTCGAGCTGGAATTTTAACTATGCTGTATGTCGGCTCAGACGAAATGAATGAATCTATATTCAAAACATAATGATTCTCTTACAGGCCTGTTGAATGACAGCACAGTGGGAATCTTCCGAAGCTGCCAGCAGTTCCGGTTGCGTCACGCCTGCATCCGCACCGCGCGCATCTCCGCCGAGGCCTTCCACCGTGCCCTCTGCCTGCACCGCCTCGTGGAGCTAGATGCTTCACGGGTCAACGCTGACCTCACCATTCCCGACATCCTTCGAGGTTTATCATCCAGTAAAACCTTGCAGGAGAGTCTGCAGCGGCTCGTCCTGAATGGCCTGACCATGTCTTCTCTGGAGGAGCCCAGCTGTCGCTGTTTCAGTGCCATGCAGGGGCTGCGTGCACTCAGTGTGTCCAGTGTCGACTTCTATGACTTGGGCTTGGTGGACGTGTGCACGCTGCCTCGCTTGGAGAGTTTGGATATCTCCAACACCTCAGTGACGAACCTGACCCCGCTCCTGGGCTTGAGAAGCAGACTACGCTACCTCACCGTGCACCAGCTCAAGAGGCTGGAGATGACCACCGCTCAACTGCTGGCTGTGCTCAGTCAGGTCAGCTCTCCATCTGTTTTAATGCTGAGGTCACTGAGGTGACTCCCTTTTTGTGTCATTCAAGAAACAAAGGCATAAATAATTTAATGTCTCTAAAAATGTCATGTGATGTAACCTTCAATTAAAAATTACATTTATATCTTTAAATATATTTTCAATGTAAAAAGTTTTTAGTTTTTTTAGTTTTTTTTGCAAATGACATGAATTATTAATTCATTCTTTTTGTGTCATTCAAGAAACAAAGGCATAAATAATTTAATGTCTCTAAAAATGTCATGTGATGTAACCTTCAATTAAAAATTACATTTATATCTTTAAATATATTTTCAATGTAAAAAGTTTTTAGTTTTTTTTGTTTTTTTGCAAATGACATGAATTATTAATTCATTAATATCATGAAGTTTTTAGGGAGTTGCACCACATGACATTTTACAACCTAAGCCATGCTTGTCTTTTCATAAAAATGTCAAATGATCTGATATTTTCATAGACTTACTGATCTTGACACGGTCAAGAGGGTCTGCAGGCTGCATGATATTAGAAAAAAGGGCTAATTAAATTGGGACAAATTGGTTATACTCATAAAAAAATAACTCGAACAACTTTCAGTGACTATGAATTTGTGTTTTCATAGGCCACATTCCCCCAGTTTTTGACCCATTCAATATAATAATAATATGAATATTTTTGATGTTATTTAATAAAAATGTTAATATAATTTGTTAATAATACTATTATTCTGTAAAATTGAATGTTTAATACATTTTATAGTTTAACTGTAAAATGACATTAGTCATTTGCCTTAATTTATTTTCAAAGATGAAAAAATCAAGCTTTTAAATATTTATCTTAATTTAATTATTTAATATTAATAAGCAGTGAAGCAGTTTTGTTAAATATTAGATATAGATATAAAGGTATGTAAGTATATATATATATATACACACACACACATTTTGACCCATACAATGTTTTTTGGCTATTGCGTATTCTAATGTGTTGAGATAGTGAGTTGGTGGGTTTTTGTTAAATGTGAGCCAAAATCATCACAATTAAAAGAACCAAAGACTTAAACTACTTCAGTCTGTGTGCATTGAATGTATTTAATACACGAGTGTCACAATTTGAGTTGAATTACTGAAATAAATTAACTTTTCCACGACATTCTAATTTATTGAGATGCACCTGTATATATATATATATATATATATATATATATATTCACACTGCACCGACAGCCGACAGAATACAGTACATCACTTCTCAGATGTTCCAAGGCTGACAAACGGCAAAACCTGTATCTAATCAGACAAAACCTGACGAACGTGTCTGTTGGTGCAGTGTGATTTGGCCTAAAGAAGAGCTATATTCAAGTCATTGTAGCTGCGTATTGCAATGAAAATGTATTTTCAAATAAATAGCACAAAATTAATTTGTTGACTTTCAAGAAACTTGTCTCTCTGGCTAGGAAGTTTGTCATTGTGCTTCTGCATGATGATATGTAATTGTACGCACATTGTTTTTCTGTTTCTCCAGCTGGAGGGTTTACAGCACCTTGATATCTCAGACGATAAGCAGTTCACATCCGACGTGGCGCGGCAGCTTCTGGAGACTCCTGGCATCCTGCCCCAGCTGGTGTCTCTGGATGTTTCGGGCCGCAAGCAGGTGACTGATGCAGCGGTCAGGGCTTTCGTGGAGGCGAGACCGGGCATGACCTTCGTTGGTCTGCTGGCCACCGATGCCGGATTCTCTGACTTCCTGTCTGGGGAGGGCAGCTTAAAGGTAGGTGCTCGTATACAACAGCAAGATGTTTTGAAAAATGCAACATTATCCTCATTACCTGCTGCTTATTTTTAGATGTTGTAAATGATTGTAAGATCATGATTATTTTTCTGTTTTTGCAGGTGACTGGAGAGGCCAATGAGACTCAGATCTGTGAGGCATTGAGAAGATACAGTGAGAGAGAGGGCTTTGTCAGAGAAGCTCTCTTCCACCTCTTCAGCCTCACTCACGCCATTGAGAAACCACGACCTGACATCCTGAAGGTACGCATACTCACAAAGATTGAGTGATGAATCAAAGGTCACTGCATTTCTCCATATCAGTCCTCATGTCCCTGCTCGTCACTTTTCTTTTGTTCTCGATCTGCAGTTGGTAGCATTAGGGATGAAGAATCATCCGGCCACACTGAACGTGCAGCTGGCAGCCAGTGCCTGTGTGTTCAACCTCACGAAACAGGAACTGGCCTTTGGAATCCCTGTGCGACTCCTGGGGAACGTCACACAGCTGCTACTCGAAGCCATGAAGACCTTCCCCAACCACCAGCAGGTACGTAAAAACAAGACTAAATGTAGAAAGCCCATCGTAGCCGAAATAAAATTATAGCTGAGAATATTAAATGTATTTTCTGTGAGATGGCTTAAAGTTGGGATAAAAAAAAAAAAGATAATTCCTCTAATTTTGTTGCCAAATACATTAAATGCTTAATGCTAAATGTTATATGCACTATAAATCTAGTTTATAATAAGCAAAACATGTATTTCCCTAAATGAACACAAGGAAGAATAACATTTACTCATTTAATTTACTATGCATGAATATATTGATACTTCAGCAGTATTTGTATTTTATACTATATGTGAATATATCAATATTTTATACTCTATATTATTTATATAGCTATGTTTATATTTTGATTTTTAAAAAATTATTTCTTTTTTAATAGTTTTTAGTACTGAATTCATTTATTGAAATGGACAGTTTGCACATATCCATGGGAATAAATCAACCTTACCTATTCAGAAGAGTGTTATTGTTAAAACAATAATTGTTTAAAATAAAAAATATTAAAAATAAAAACATTAGAAATGTAGAAATTACTAAAACTGAAATAAAAATAAATTTAAAAAAATTCAATTTAAAGCTAAAAAATAAATAGTAAAATTATTCAAACTTGAATTAAAATTAAAATTAAACCTGAAAATATATAAATGAACGTTAATTCAAAATATTAATATACTATAATATTATATAAATAATATTAAAATAACACTGACTCAAATGCTCTTTTTACTACTGAATTAAGCATCTTAACATGACACTACTTTAAAGGCATTTAGGAAAAACAGATTAATATCACTGCAGTATTTACTATGTTGCTTTTACATCACAAGCAAAATCGCCACTAGTATATTTTGAATATTTCAATATTATTCGGCTCAAATTGTTTCCCTCAGTGGATTCATAAATTAGATTGTATGGTATGATGAATGTATTTTGTAGTCAGGTCACTTTCACTTGTCAGCATGATTGTGTCAACACTTGTACAGGAAGTAGACTTTTCACACCAAAGTATGTGAGTGGAGTGGGAGTGGAGCGGCGTGATTTTTGACCTGGAACGAGGAGTGGATTTTTTTGAAAGTCGGAGCGTGGTTATCAAGAATTCACACTTTAAACATCATTAACTAGCTTGACAGATAGATAGCGGGAGGTTATATCTCAGGCATGTTTGTTTGTAGCATGTGGATACTCAATACTGATTGGGTGAAATCATGTTTTAAAACGGTTTATGGTACAGGTAGTTAATCTCCACTCTAAATGAATGTGCTGCTCCATTGCTGCACACGCGCACAACACACAAGCTCGCTCATAACGTACAGATTGCGTGCACATAGAAACATTCAGGAGTGCCGAAAATTGTCAACGCTGTCCTGTGATTTATCAGCTTAAAGGCGGAAAAGCTACAGCATATTCTTTCTGTTTCTGAAGTAACTTCAACCCTCAGCTTCGCCATAGTAGAGAGACGCTGCACAGACAAGTGAGTTAAACAGCCATTTAATATAGACTTGGGCTAATTGTAGTGTTCCAAAAACCACGTTAAAACTATTCTTCTAGTATAGTGTATTTATTTTTCGTTTAAAGGTGACATATCATGAAAATCTGACTTTTCCAGGTTTTAAGCGCTATAATCAGGTCCACGGTGCATCTACCAACCAAGGAAACGTGAAAAAGATTAACCCAGTAACTTTGTTTTGGTAAGCCTTTTTCTGCAAGCGTCTGAAAAAACGAGCGCGTCTGATTTCGTGTGCAACGAAACAAAAGTGACGTTGCAAAGGGATCTCATTATAATATTACCACCCCTGTAAGTTTCCACCCACGGTGCCGTCATTTTGATTTCACAAGCGACAATGGTGTACCAGTTCTAACGCCATGGCAAAAGTTTGAGCAAAACATGCTAACTGTTCTGCCTTTGGCTGCACAGACTAGCATAGAACACTATTTACAGTCCCAGCCTCAGAAAAGTTCTGAACAGACGTATAAAAATGCTTTAGCCACAAATTTCGTCATGGAGCAGGGGTTCTGATCAGTGGAGCGAGGAGCGGGAAATGCTAAACCCGGAGCGGAGTGATTATAGAATGCTTGGAGTGCGCAGGAGAAATTGTTGCCACTCCACTCGGCTCACATACTTCGTTTCACACAATAAGCATTTGTTCTTCCTGAGAACATTCAACATTCTCATTTTACACGATCATTCAGTTCCCCATGATGATACATCATTTCAAGAATGAGGAAAAGGTTTTACAGGTGCCAACAATGATTTCCCTTTGAACAGTTGTTCTGTTTCCCCCCCCACCCCCCAGCTGCAGAAGAACTGCTTGCTGTCTCTATGCAGTGATCGAATCTTGCAGGAGGTTCCCTTCAACAGGTAACACTTTTCATTTTCTGCTTAAAAATGTGATGATAATAATCACTCTATTCAGTTTTTATCAAGCTGCTAATAATAACTGAGGTAATATCAATACATATTAAAGTAATTTAGAAAGAGAAATCTAAATGTGCATGTTATTTTCATCTGTTTTGCATGAGCAGTATCATATCTGTTGGTCTTTTGTTGTGTTTGTTGCTTTTTGAAACTACCATATTCAAAAGTTAGAGGTTAAGACTTTTTAAATGTTTTTCAAAGTGTCTTATGCTTACCAAGGCTGCATTTATTTGATAAAAACAGCAATACTAAAGTAAAAACAGTAATATTACTGTTTTCTATTTGAATATATTTTAAAAAGTAATTTATTCAGCATCATTACTCCAGTCTTCAGTCTCACATGATCCTTCAGAAATCATTCCAATATGCCGGTTTTGTTGTGCTGCTAATTGTTTTTAAGATTCTAACATTAATTGTAATATTATAGTCACTTTTGATCAATTTAATGCATCCTTGCTGAATATAAGTATTGTTAAAAAGTATGTCGAAAGAATACGTATGTAGACTGTTAACTTGAAACTGTGTGATTACAGACAGTTGTCACCCTTGGCAAGTGTATCAGCCAATCAGAATGTAGAATTCAGCAGTTCTGTTGTGTAAATACACAAAGTCTACACACCTACTCATGACTGTTTACAACATTTCTAAAATGCAATAACATTTTAGATGAAAAGGTTATCAGATAAATGCTTTCGGTTCAAACTGGTAGTGTGTTGTCTTGTTGACGGATTTAAACGTCACATCAGTTTATGTGGATAAAATATGATGTTTGTTCAGGTTTGAAGCTGCCAAGCTGGTCATGCAGTGGCTGTGTAACCACGAGGATCAGAACATGCAGAGGATGGCTGTGGCTATTATCTCCATCCTTGCTGCCAAGGTGAGCAGGTGCAGTCGGCGCTTGAGAACAGGTTTAACCGTAGAGAGTAAACATAAGCTGGGAGCCTTCAAGAAGAGATTCAGAACATTCTATCACAGTGATGCATCATGAAATGCAGAGTGACAGATTCTCTGTGTCAGCCAGCACTTCCCCTTGGGGGAATCCAGTCACCATTCTGAAATGCGCTCCACTTCGTCAAGTGGATAAGGGAAGTTTATATGGACAGACCCTCGACCTCGAGTGAGTCGACTCGTTTGTACACTTCAGGCAGCTCCATATACCACAGTGCAACACGATTGTGGCGTCACAGCAGGCTGCGCTTAAAAGGACAGTTCACCCAAAAATGAAAATTCTGTCATTTATTTTAACCCTCAAGTTGTTCCAAACTCAAAGAAACAAACTCATACAGGTTTGGAACAACTTGAAGTTAGAAGAGGAAGAATGTTCATAACCAAACAGTTGACTTCAATAGTTTTTTATTTATTTATTTTTTTTCCATAACCTAACTCGACTCTTTGTGTGTTTCTTTAATAGTTGTCCACTGAGCAAACTGCACAATTAGGAGCTGAACTTTTTATCGTAAAGGTAAGGTTTTTTTTTTTTTTAACATTTGTAACGCTTGAATGGGAGGAATAGTGATTCTTATCTCTCTCACATTCTTCACATCATAGCAACTCCTGCACATTGTGCGGCAGAAAACGTGTCAGGGTATCGTGGACGCCACGTTGAAGTTCACACTCAGTGCTCTGTGGAACCTCACAGATGAATCTCCTACCACCTGCAGACACTTCATAGAGAACCAGGGACTAGAGCTCTTCATCAAAGTACTCGAGGTAAACACTTCAAACCTTTTTATAGAATTTTTGGAAGAACATAACTGTACTTTGTTAAAAACCTGCCTTGAAGTTCTCATCTGAAAATATCTCTGTTTTTCCAGTCCTTTCCATCAGAGTCGTCCATTCAACAGAAGATCCTGGGTTTACTGGTAAGAAACAGTGGGGGGGTCAAAACTTCACATTGAGAATGTGGGATTCAAAAACTTTAAAATGTTATTTTAATTAGTTTTAATTTTAGCATTTTTATTGTAGCACATAAATAATTATATATATATATATAATCGCATAATCACTTTTTTTCACAATTTTTTTTAAAGAAATTAAAACTTTTATTCAGCAAGGATTCATTAAATTGACCAAAAGTGACAAAGACTTTCCTTAAAAATTATATTTCAAATAAATGCTGTTCTATTGAACTTTCTACTCATCAAAGAATTTGTGAACAAAAAATTTATCACATTTTCCACAAAAAATATGAAGCAGCACAACCGTTTTCAACATTGATAATAATCATAAATGTTTCTTGAGCAGCAAATCAGCCTATTAAAATGATTTCTGAAGGATCATGTGACACTGAAGACTGGAGTAATGCTGCTGAAAATTCAGCTTTGCCATCACAGGAATAAATGACATTTTAAAATGTATTTAAATATAAAACAGTTATTTTAAATTGTAATAATATTTCACAATATTACTGTTATTTTTTGATCAATTATATGTAGCCTTGGTGAGCATAAGAGACTTCTTTTAAAATCCCCAAACTTTTGAACGTGCGTGTGTGCGTGCATATTATTTTTTAGAAGCATATATAACATCAAATAGAAGCATTTTTTTGTATCAAGCCTCCAGTAATTCTGTGCTGGATATGCACTGGAGAGGGAAATACATATTGCAGTGTTTTGCTCTGGTGAAATTGAATTGAGGAGAGTGATTCTGGAGCTGTGGGCAGCACTGATAAAACGCCTTCTCGTGTCAAAGGAAGCCATGCTGAGGGATTATGCAAAAAGTTTCCCTTAGTTAGAAAGTATAATGAGACTGTTTCACTTTGCATTCAGTTGTATTTTTGGAGCTGTGGTCCCCTGTGCTATTGTCCTTTTTCTATCTTGTCTAGTTCTGAATGTGTTTGTTTCGCTTGTATTCAGAATAATATCGCCGAGGTGGGGGAGTTGCACGGTGAGCTGATGGTTCAAAGTTTTCTGGATCACATTCGCTCTCTGCTGCACAGTCCAGAGGTGGAGGTCAGTTATTTTGCCGCAGGCATCTTGGCCCACCTCACCTCACGGGGCGAGAAGGTGTGGACCCTCGACCTGTCACTCAGGACCACACTGCTAGAGCAACTGGTGCGTGCTTGCTCAAATTGGGTATTTGGGTATTATTGCACCAGAGGCCCGAGTAAATAGTTTAATCATTATGTATCTCTCGCAGCATTCAGCGATTCTGAAGTGGCCATCGCCGGAATGTGAGATGGTAGCGTACAGGTGAGAAATGACAAAACCACATCATGAAAAACATGCTTCACTGAATGTGAAGCATGGACAGTGTCGAGTACTAAAGGGGTCTGCTACTCAACAACAGAGTTTGCCAGGTCTGGTCTCGGGTCGAGCAAGGTTTTGGTCATGTTTTTGTAGAGCACTATTACTGTTGAAATTTCAATCCATTATTAAAGTTTTGAATTCAGTTGATTAGATGTACTTTTTCATTTTAAAATGTATTTAAACCATTAAAAAAGCATCCTAAAAAATTTAAACTGAAAACACAGAATTAAAAGTAAAATGGATTCATAGGGCTCTTATATCCTCAAGCTTGTGTTGAGTTTGGGCTTGAAATTTATTTTAAAAAATGTCTAAAAATATATTATAAGATAAATATGATTTTTTTTTTTTTTGTGAAAAGTCAGTGAAAGACAACATTAAGTAAATGTTACTTGAACCACAGGAATGAATTGAATAATGCAATACTATTTTTCTATTTATTTTATGTCATGCAAAATTTGTACTTAAATGTACAAAAAAATCTGTTACTGTGCTACTAAATGTCTAAATAAAATTTAAGGTACAGATTTTTATCAATAAACATTTAATATATGATGTTAAATTTGTAAAATGCATAAAATGTCCATTAATAATACAAAAATGGCAACAAGGTAACAACAAGACATTTGCTTTTCCTAAATGAAGTTATTAACTAAAACATTGACAGCACTGGCTGTGTTGAGCAGTGTTGTTTTTGTATTTTAAAGATACTATTACAGTATTTATTAATATTTGAATAATGGACAATAATTATGTTCAGTTTTCATTTTAATTTCCTAATTTAATTTTAGTTTCTTAAACTGAATTTTTAATTTTATGTGCCTATTTTATGTTTTATTTTTTTAATTATTTCTATTTATTTTTATTTCCATTTTTTTCCCTGTTATTACACTTATTTTTAGTTTTTTACATTTCTAATTTTCATTTACGTTTTTCATTTAATATTTGTTTTATTTCAGCTTTATTTCCATTAAAAAATAAAAAATAATAGTTTTAGTTAACAATAACACTTGACATGACACTAGTGTTCAGTCAGGTCATGGTGGTCTTGCTTCTAGGAGACTCGTTGGGTTCAGGCTTCAGTTTAATGCTTGTGCAGACCCCTTTCAAGCGCTCTTCTACTATGCACTAGAATGAAAAAGATTTATAGTACCGGTATTATAAAGAGATCAAGTGTTTAGTGTACATCTCTCTGTGTCTTTTTCAGGTCGTTCAACCCTTTCTTCCCTTTACTGGAGTGCTTCCAGACCCCAGGAGTCCAGCTGTGGGCCGCATGGGCCATGCAGCACGTCTGCAGCAAAAATGGTGAGATCAGCACCATAAACCCAACGCTCCAAAGCCCAAAGACTTTGTGTTCATTTTATTTTCCCTTTCTGCCTTCATGAATGCAGCGGGCCGGTACTGCAGCATGTTACTGGAGGAGGGAGGACTGCAGCAGCTAGAGGCCGTGAGGTCACATCCCAAAACCCAAGGCGACGTGCTGCGATTGGCTGAAAGCATCCTTGACAGCTTGCATCGCCACAAAGCGCGCACAGGATACACAGGACCGCCCAAAATACACACACATAGAGGTACATGTCCACAGAAGAACCAAAGTCAAACGGTTTTGAAATGACAGAACTGTTTCTTTTCAATTGTAATTTTTTTATTTATTCCATATTTCTCTTTGTTTTCCAGAGAAAAACGTTCCATGACAAGATCAGTGGTCTCTGGATAGGACACCATAAAAAATTGGAAGCTTTTTGTATGTGTATGTGTTCACTCGTGCCCATCCGTATGACAATGACGCTCTGCTGCTCACGACGGAATCCGTTATTTATTTGACATAAGAAATAAGTCTCCGTGATCTGAGGAAAAGTTTATTTAGACGGGCAGCAGCTCAGAGAGTGTTTATGTTAAAACGTGGGACGTATGTGAGAGTTTATATGTTTGTGCATGTGTGTATTAAGAGCATGTGCATCAGATTGCTATGTATGCATATTCAGATTTTGGATGCAGCTCCTTAGGAAATTTCATTTATTTGACAGATTTCTGTCCTGTTGGGCATAAAATGCATTAATATAAAGACACAACAGATACAGTTGTGTTACATGGAAATACATGAACTGTTTAGTAACTTTCAGTGTGGAATATGTTAAACTGCATGTGTGAGAGAGGGGGGGGAAAAAAGTGTGATCTGTGTGTACAAACGTGAGACAACCGCTTGTCAACACACTGAACAGCATGAGAGCTTTAGGGATGAAATCTATTTTTATAGACTGTATAAAAACGGTGGCAGATGACAATGTTTATGGTGTGGTGTTGCACGCAAAGTATTATGATCCAGATTTGAGTTTGTTTCCAAAAATAGTACTAAGTGGACTGAACATCATGTAAGCTCAAGACGAAAGATTCCTCAAGAACCCGGAGCTCTTCAGAAGCAAACGAAACTGGTGGAGATGATTAAAATCAAAGCTTTTGCCTTTGCAGGAATATGTCAATAAATGGATTGTTGCCTCAGAAACCTTGTAAAAAAGGTACAAGCACCTTTGTAAAAAAATCAAGAAGAAGATTTTTGTTCTGATCGTGGCATCTTTGGAGCGCTGGTGATTTGCCAAAAGTCATTGGATTTGCCTTTTTGCGAAACATGCTTGCATTGAACTTTAAGTTTGATTTAATTTAACGCCAATGAAGCTGTTAAACAGCAGGTTCAACTTGTCTTGTTTGAAGTTGCAATAAAAAAAAAATGATACTCCATTTGTTCCAGTGATCTAACGAAGCTTTTTTTGTATATAAATGTTTCAATTCCCTGGATGTGTATGCTTCCTTTTTTTTGGTTATTTATTTGGTTTTCTGTTCGTAACTGGGCCATGTTTTATGATGAGATAGATGCTCCAGGAAATGTGCTTTGCTCCAGAAAATCTTATTGATGCATGCAGCTGTTCTTGCAGATGGCATGAAATATAAGTATTTGTTATAATTTGTACTGTAATTCAAATTTTGTTTGGCAACTTAGGCCAGGTTTATACACCTGAAATACATCACAACAATGTCCATTTTTGGATTCAGCTTCGACATTAACAAATATTGGCGTTAAATGGTGTATAAATGGACCAAATGAGTTCACAGAACTCTACAGGCCCAGCGTGGAGACCCTAGGCATGTATGTGGCCCTCCATGACAGATTTCGGTTCTGTGCCACACTACTGTTCTCTTCCTCACTCAGAATGTGGATTGAGCAGCAAAACAAGAGTAAACTAGTGTCATACTGCTGCTCAGATTCACAGTTATGCAAATTATGTTTGGGGAATAAAGAATGTAAAACCCCTGCTGCTTCGGTCTGCTGTTAATCTTTATTAATACATTCATTTTAAAGTATCTTTTTCAAATTAAAGTATCCTTAAAATTTGAAGAATATCCTAGCTCAAAATTTTACTTTGTTTTTCAGTTTGCTTTTTATTTCTAGAATGCTTTTATTTAATTTTTAACCCCTTAACGGTCACTAAGTTTACTTCAATATATGATTATTAAATCCTAATCTAATCATGGCAAACTATGTATCTTTGGAAAGGTCTAAGACTCCTAAATATATATTTTACCACTATTTGTTGTAAAAAATTAGGTAGGAACAGTAGTAGATTAATTTATGATAAGAGTGCACCTCAAAACATATACTTCATAACAGGAGTTCTGACCTTTGTCACAAAAAATTATTTTTCGTTTGCTTTTTCCCTATCACGTTTTAGTAATCATCATAAAGAAAGCTTAAAACCTCAAAATTCATCCTATGAAAACCATTTTGAAATCGGACATTGCGTTACCATAGAAATGGTACTTTAATATCTTTTAGCGGGCTCCTCCCCCTTAGTGGGAGGAGTCATATAACAAAATGTATTACGGTCTTTTGGAATCAAAACTTTTTATAATCTTGACAAAATACATATCGCCGGAAAGGTCTGAGTCTCAAGATTTCATATTTGGTGGTTATTTTGTGATAGAATTAATACTGAGAGAGACATTTATACATTTGTGACAGAAAAAAACAATGGCTGTTTGTGGTATAACACCTAAACAAAATTGCATAGGAACGTCAATTTTTTTAATATCAACTTCAAATTTGGAACATAACTCATTTAGACACTGTCTTATTTAAAAAGAGATCAACCTTAGGTCTGTATTCAAAAGCGTTCATGAATTATAACAATTTAAGTCTGAATAGTGCACTTTCATGTCTATGTTCAAAAGGGGAGGGGGGGGTTACAGTTAAGAGGTTAATTACTTTTTTAAACTATTTTATTTTCTGTATTTTCATAATTGAGAGAAAATGGTCTATCCAGAAAAAAAAAAAGAAGACCATGACAAAGTCCTTTTTAAATTATTTGTGGCAGTTATTTTTACGCATTGCAAAGCTCAGATTTCAAAGGAAATTGAAACCCAACACTTGGTACAATGTAGTAACGCAAGTACAGCATGTTCAGAATGTTTGTACTAGTACCATGTGGATTTGAAACGTGTTTTGCAGATATAGACTTTCACTCTCCAATGTACCTTGGAGACCTCTTTTCTATAAACGCAGCCATGCCCTCTTGTCTGTCCCGTGTAGGAATGAGCTGAGAAACCACAAAACATTCACAGTTAAACCAAGCACACAAAATACTGCAACAAAATGAAATTGTGCAGATTTTATTCATATGGTTTATGTATAACACTCACCCTGGCGTAACACATTCCCTCAATAGCCATTCCTGAAGAGATGTCCACCTCAGAGCCTCGATTCATGGCTACTTTAGCCATTCGCACGGCAATCAGAGCCTGAGAGAGGAAAACAAAAATAAATCTTCTGTTCAAAACACTTTTTCAGTTTTCATTTTCTGTAGTTACTAGGGTATTTTTCTTACTCTGTTTATTTTTTGATTCACTTTTAGTTTTTAGTTTTAGCTTTAACAGCAGTTATGAACCATATTAAAAGGAATGTTGGCAAGAAGTACAAAAATAATTGTCATTTTAATTTATTATTTTTAATTTACATTAAAAATAATACTTTTATA
Organism: Sinocyclocheilus rhinocerous; assembly: GCF_001515625.1. Taxonomy (NCBI): domain Eukaryota; kingdom Metazoa; phylum Chordata; class Actinopteri; order Cypriniformes; family Cyprinidae; genus Sinocyclocheilus; species Sinocyclocheilus rhinocerous. The sequence continues at coordinate 375,977 of NW_015657966.1, read as the reverse complement.
ATGTTTCACGAAGGCAGCTTTTATTTGATCGAAAATACAGTAAAACAGTATTATTGTAAAAATATATTATGTTTTAAAAATAAATAAAAAATAATTTGTGTACTTCTTGCCAACATTCCTATTACTATTGCTCATAAAACTATTATTTAAATAATAAATATTACAATATAAAATAACACTTTTTTTTAGTTTTGTAGATTTTAAAATGTAATTTATTTCCGTGGTGCAAAGCTGAATTTTCAGCATCATTACTCCAGTCTTCAGTGTCACATGATCCTTCAGAAATCATTCTAATATGCTGATTTGTGATACATTTGTGAAACTGTGATACATTTTCTCAGGATTCTCTGATGAACAGAAAGTTCAAAATAAGAGCATTTATTTGAAACATAAATCTTTTGTATCAATGCAAAGATCTTTACGGTCAATCAATTAAATGCATCCTTGCTGAATAGAAGTATTCATTTCTTAAACGGTAGTGTAAGTCTGCCTATAATACAGGCCACTGTTTATTATCTTTCACTGCAACTGTACAATCTGCACTGTATCTGTCTAAGGCACAGTCACATAATCATGATACAGTTAAGTCAGGTGGGCAGAAGTGCAGACAAGCGTTATTGTGGCCTGACGTGTCTGAATGACGTTCCCACGTTGACCGAAATAGGACATCTTCATTTTAATCTAATATAATGACTTGTCAATCATGGGGAAAACCAGAAAAGCAGGATGTTCTCATTGTCACGCAATAATTTTGTACAGTACAGAAGATTCCAGTTCCACAAATCCACATGCCAAGTCATATAATGACGACGATATGACACATATTTTCAGGTTCGCTCCAAAGGCAATGAATTGCAAGGTCATGCACTTGATTACGCACGTGTCTTTTGTACCATTTACGTTGTTTATCGCGTTAAATGTGTGCTCTGGACACTAGTGGGCCTGAGGGAAGACTGTAATGGCACATTTGAGCCAGGTCTGTCTTGAGGGTATACATATTCATGGCCAGCCTGTCGTCTTGAGTCATGATGTGAGACGCTCCCATGTGACAGTACAGTGTCACATGACGCAAATGAGATTAAAGCACAAGTACACAATGAAATGCCTGTGGCTATAGCTGAACTAGTATGCAAACTATTTCATAACCACAGAAACATACAAACATAAGCGTACACATAATCATAGATGCATACAAATCATATCTCTAAGCTACACTTATCAAATAATGAAAAACCCTGCCAAATTAACCACACACACATAAACAGGGTCCATATACACCATCTGTAGATGTTTACTTCACAAAATTATATATATAAAAATGATTATAAATAAATGATATATACTGTATATATAGACACATCTACCATTTTTTAGCAAGGTAGCATTAAATTAACCAAAAATGACCATTAAGGCATTTATAATGTTACAAAAGATTTATATTTCAAATAAATGCTGCTCTTCTGTGACTGCGGTCACAGAAATAAAATTACATTTGAAATACATTCAAATAGAAAAAAGTTTTTTTTTCTAATAATATTTTTTTTTATATATATATATATATTTTAAAATATAATTATATATTGTAAAAATATTGTAAAAACACACACAAATATATATATATATATATATATATATATATATATTGTATATGTTGTA
>NW_015657966.1:367638-374195 GCF_001515625.1 Sinocyclocheilus rhinocerous | reverse complement strand
CAATATGGGGTGCTGTGTGTACATTAATGAGGAAAAAAAATTAACTTAAATGATTTTAGCAAATGGCTGCAATATAACAAAGAGTGAAAAATTTAAGGGGGTCTGAATACTTTCCGTACCCACTGTATATAATACATCTGTATATTACAAATAAAGTATAAAATAAATACAAATATTAATAAAAAAATAAAAAATATATTAAATATATTTAAGTAGTTTGGGGTTAAACTAAGGTTTAACTAAATTAAATTAAAATGAGAAATGTCACATTGGTAACACATACATACATGCATACAGTACATACATATCATACCTTACATACATACCATACATACCATAAATACATACATACGTACATACATACGTACATACATGCATACAGTGGCATGCGAAAGTTTGGGAACCCCTTGCAGAATCTGTGAAAATGTGAATAATTTTAACAAAATAAGAGAGATCATACAAAATGCATGTTATTTTTTTATTTAGTACTGGTGACAACTTTTTGACTTTGAAGATCAAGGTAAATTGTACTTAATTTGTCTTCCGGGAAACATGCAAATATCTTCTGTTGCTTCCGAAGGGATATGCAAAAGATGCTGGAAAACTGAAGAATCTGCAGGAGCTGGATTTTTCTGAAGAACAGTGCTCAGTTTAACTGTTCAGAACAAACAAGGGACTCATGAACAACCATCACAAAACAAAAAAACAACCGTGGATCATCCAGGTAACCACACACAGTATTAAGAACCAAGGGTTCCCAAACTCTTGAATGGGGTTTTTTGAATAATTTCAGCTATTTTTTTCTTGTGGACTAAATGTAAACATTTTATGTAAAATATCTTACTCAGGACAGTACTAAATGAAAAATAACATGAATTTTGTATGATCTCTCTTATTTTGTTAAAATTATTTACATTTTCACAGATTCTGCAAAGGGGTTCCCAAACTTTTGCATGCCACATTTTAGCAAATGGCTGCAATATAACAAAGAGTGAAAAATTTAAGGGGGTCTGAATACTTTCCGTACCCACTGTATATACAGAAATGGGTTTTTTTTCTTCTTATGGCTCCAATTTTAGCTTCTGATTTTGTTTACTATAATAACTCTGGTTTGTACAATAAACACATTTTCTTCACAGTTCCACAGAAGAAAAAAAGTCATACAAGGGCATTTGTTTTTCATTTGTGTAGACTTCTGCAACACAGGAACTAAATATTTAATGTTTTTATTTTATTATTGTGTTAAGTATATTTTCCTAACATGTCATGTTGAAATAAAAAAAATACAGAGACTGTATAAGCTTCTCAAAAAGTGTTGTTTCACTCTGTTAACTTCCTGTTTATCTGTCTCTCTTCTGTAATGGGACTGCCATCTAGCTGTCTGTTGTCTTAATATTTCAGTCGCTCTATTCATTCATACATTTTTCTCACCAGCCCCTGGGAGTAATCCTCGCGTGGTTTCAATCAGGCCCATCTGCGCAGAATGTGCTGCAAACACACACACACACACACACACACACACACACAGAAAAAGGTCAGTTGAAGGACCCAGCCTCTGCATGCTGTGACCACAGAGATTCTCCACTCCATGAGTTGTGATACCTGTCGTGATCTACCCCCAGTAGGTCAAAGCAGCCACTCACCTGCTGTGCGAAGGTCACACGCTAGTGCCAATTCCAAACCGCCCCCGAGAGCAAAGCCGTCCACTGCTGCGATGGTTGGCATGGGCAGCGCAGCTGGCACATAATGAACACACACACACGGATCAGACAGGTCATAGATCACATTAATGGGAGTTTTTATACATTTTTATATATGATTTTTTATTTTATTTAAGTTTAAATTTACTTCAATAATTTGTTTTCAGTTTCTCAGAAAACTTCACTTTGTATCTCAAGTATTAATACAATTCAAAATAACAGTTTTCCATTTGAATATGTTTTAAAATGTAATTTATTCCTGTGATGGCAAAGCTGAATTGTCAGCATCATTACTCCAGTCTTCAGTGTCACGCGATATGTCAGAAATCATTGAAAAACACTGAACTTGGTGCTCAAGAAACATTTCTTTTATTATTATCAATGTTGAAAAGTTTTTTTAAGCTTGTCAAATGCTGTCAAAAAAACATGTGTAAAAATTGAGTAACTATTTACTTGTCTTCCTGTCGTGTTGTAGAAAGGCTCCAAATGATGTCACTTCCTGGGTGACGCAATTTTTACGGAATGGTACATTTTTTGTAATGGGAGAAAATCCTGCAGTAACTGGATTGCATGCATTTGTGGTACACAGATACATATGGTTTTGGTTATTAAAATAAGTTTATTAAAATGAAACTGAAGAAAATACTTTAAATACCACATACTAAGAAATGTAGAAAATCATGTGAATTTTTCAATTCAACTTTTTTACTTGGTTTGTAATAAAAAAATATATATATATTTTAAATGTTTAAAATTAGAAGCATTTAAATACCATTGTGTATGGACACTCATTTCTGTTTTTCGGATAAAATGCTAGTAGAAAATTGTATAGAGAAGGTTCTTTCTCAACCTTCTGCTTACAAAACAGTAGCATTTTCCTAAATGTTATTTGCAAACTATGCAAAAATTGAGGGCACGGAGAAAATGTACCTACAGTGAGTTTATTATTATGCATATCCAATCATTCTCACCTCCAGCCATAATCCCATTTGCAGCTGGGAAACAATTACCTTTTCAGTGCAACACTATCAGAATTCAGAGTTCTGTATCATCACTTTCTCTGCAGGATTATAGTCATTTTGCAATATTCGTGAGAAACACCATCCTCGTGTCTCACCGATGTCATTCATTAGTGATCGGAGGCCATGTACAAACAGCTCTGCCTCAGGGTTACTCATCTGAGCTCTCTCCTTAAGATCTGCCCCTGTTAACACACAAAAATACTATTTATGACATTTGCAAATATCTGCTTCGGCTCTTCTTTATTATACTGATATTTCCTGTAAAACACAACATGAGCACGAGAAAGTATTTTTAAAAATGGCATCATCTTTGAAGTACACTGGCAATGCTGTCTTTGGTTTTATGTGACAGAATCCTTTACATACCTGCAGGGTATCAAACTCCTGAAGACCACCACACGAACTGCTGCATCATGATGCAACGATGACACCAGCTCTCTCATCTACAAAGAGAGAGAGAGATATTGATGCATATATAAACAGAGAAAAATAAAAAACAGGAAATATTGATTTGAGGCAGAATTCTGGGAGAGATATGCCCGATTTATTTTTGACTTTGTACACTCTTATTTATTTAAGACCCTGACTCACTTTTGCCAGACTTTCTTTCGATAAACTGATCAAATACAAACGTTAAAAAAAAGAGTTCTTATACACTCTAAAAAATGCTGGGTTAAATATAACCCAGCGCTGGGTTAAAAAGGGACAACCCCAGCGGTTGGGTTGTTTTGAACCCAACCACTGGGTCAAAGCAACCCAACCTCTGGGTCAAAACAACCCAACCGCTGGGTCAAAACAACCCAACCTCTGGGTCAAAACAACCCAACCTCTGGGTCAAAACAACCCAGTAGCTGGGTTTGTCCCTTTTTAACCCAGCATTTTTTAGAGTGTACTACTTTGTGGAAACAGAAAGAAGAAAATAGACAGAAATGGACCATCTGTTGCTCAAGTGAATTAAGTTCATATTTAAAAACATTCCAGCGATTGGTTGCATGTTGAACAGTTAAAGACTATATACTGTACAGTCATACCATACATTCTTTAAAACTTATTTATTATTTATTTACATGAATCTGTTATCTCTAAAGGGCACAAAAAGAATGATTCCTTGTGACACGTGGTGGAAATTTAACACACCAGTAGAGGGCTGCCCGATAATGACAAAAATCATAATTGTAATTGCGATTATTAATAACGATTATCACAATTTACATTGAATGATGCTTATACTATTGTTTGAAGCAACTGCATGCCATATATTTATATGAAAATAAACAAGCTGAAAACTCTCTAACTGAAAAACTTTTATTGCTTTTCTATATTAAGCCTCAAATGTCAACTATACATTGGATTGCTTTCTTCAAGTAAAAAAAATGTAAAAATATGCATGGTATTATAATGTTTTACTAAAACTATAATTAAAACAATGGAAAAACCCTTAAGATAACCTGAAGAAAGAAAAAAAAAACATCTTAAGCAAGCAGAATAACATTAATTTCCGCTTTGAATGATTATGTAATTGTGGCATCCGAAATTGTAATCGCGATTAGAAATTAAATGAATTGTGCAGGATTATTGCGAATTGAGGGGCTTTATAATCAGTTATCGCTGGGTTAAAGTGAAACAAAAAGGCATATTTACGCATTTCACAGAAAAGAGGGCAGATAGGAAGTTCATGGACTAGATCTTCTGCTTCCTGCATGTTTGGGCTTGATGCTGTAAGACAGGGGGTTTTCTGCACTCACCTGACCCACAAACCCACGTCCCAGAGAGTTCCTCGCCCTTTCACGACACATCAGCACTTCCACTATACCTAACCAGACAAGAGAAAAGAGAAACTGAAGCTGCGGCTATGGTTGTAGTTCTCAACTGGTGGGCTGTGACCCAAATATGGGTGGCAGGTCTGTTGTGATGCGATCACAGAATGGAAAAATTATGCTAAATTAAATCATAAGTAATTGCTCTTATGGCATGACTATGGCTAAACTCTTCACATGGGATATTACATCCCAATAAAACATACTTGTAATGTTTATACTGTCACATTAAGGAAATTTCGGCCAAATTTTGCAGGCAAAACAAGTGCATAGTCTACTGTCAATAGTCTAGTGACGTGTGCAGCTCACAAAGAAGTCACATTCCAACCAAGCAACTTTGTGACAATTTGTTGCAAATTCTGCCTGGGGAAGTATTTCACCCTTGTGAAATTCTCGATCATGTGGATCTCGTAAAATGACTGAATTTTGCCTGTGAAAATTCACAGAAAAACACTAAATGTGACCAGTGTTTTCTGCTATTTAAACCCTGATTGGCAGCTATATACTTTACCTCATTTAAATATTATAAATTTACTAATATTAATACACTTCAGTGTTTGATATTATGTACAATTTGGTTTACTTTGGTACAATAAACAATTTTGGTTTTAGGTTGGGTTGCCACTCAATGTTCAATGTAAAATCTGGGTCCTGAAGTAAAAAACAGTTCAGAACCACTGACCTACATGACATTCAGAAAAGAGTACATACTACATACGCTCAAAGTCTATGTGGCAGCTATTGCGGCAAATCATTCTCTCGTGGCTAGCCAGTCAGTCGGCAGAAACGACCTGGTCGTTAAATTCCTGAGGGGAGCTCGGAGATTGAATCCACCTTGCCCTCATATTGTGCCGAATTGGGACTTGTCTATAGTCCTCTCCCTTTGAGCCTCTCCAGTCGGCCAACTTGCGGCCCATGTCGCTTAAGACCTCCCCCTCCTTTTGGCTTTAGCGTCGGTCAAGCAAGTGGGTGACATGCAAGCACTGTCAGTCAGTGCAATTCAGATGGTGAGCAGGGTCCCAATCCACTCTGCCCGGTTCGGGCTCTTAGAGTGTACTTTGAGAACTCTGACCTGTTTAGGCACTCAGAACAGCTCTTTGTGTGCTTCAGAGGCCGCTCTAAAGGGCTGCCGGTTATGAAACAGAGACTGGATTTTCTCACTGGATTTTGGATGCTATAGCCTTGGCTTACGTCTCAGAGGGCTTGCAGTGCCCTATAGGTGTGAGGGCCCACTTCACCAGAGGAATGGCCTCCTCCTGGGCTTGGTCCAGTGGGATTTCTATTGGTGATATTTGTGCGGTCGCCGGCTGGTCATCTCCGTCTACCTTCACCAGGTTATATGACTTGGACGTCCCTGCCCTGCAGGCACGGATTTTGTCCGCTTAAAGGGTAGGTCTAATGCTATTTCATGCATTCTGTGTTATTAACACTGTTAAAGAGTAGGATTCTCATGTTACACATGGCCAAAGTTGCAAAAAATGATTTGGACGTATGACAGAGTATTTCTGTGCCAAATACACTCCTTCCAGGTTCGTATAAGTTTCTGAAAGTTTATTCAAGCATGGCCCTTCATGACATCATGAAGTGCGGAATTCCTTGAATGTGCTCTTCTCCCGGGAAGAGCGTGCGCACACAGCAAACAGAGGGAGAGCAAGAGCACGCCCATCTACATGTTTCATTCGGGTTACAGAAGTCGTCGGCAGTGCTGCAGATTTGAAGATTGTTTTCGAAGAAGTGTGTTTTTGGATGTGAGGGAAAGATGACCTTGTTCAGCTTCCCAAAGAACCCAGCGTTAAAGGGTTAGTTCACACCAAAATGAAAATTCTGTAATTATTTACTCATGTTGTTCCAAACCCGTAAGACCTTCGTTCATCTTTGGAACACGAATTAAGATATTTTTGATGAAATGTGAGAGCTCTCAGACCCTGCATAGACAGCAACTCAACTGTAATGTTCCCAGGTCTAGAAACGTAGTTAGAACATCGGTAAAACAGTCCATGTGACATCAGTGGCTCAAC